>NC_046309.1:23801296-24107314 GCF_004115265.2 Rhinolophus ferrumequinum
AACTTGAAACACATTGTTTTTTATCTGTACCAAAGTCAACCTCCTACTTACCTCTTAGTGGCCTGGAGTTTATGTGTACAGATGCTTTTAAAATTCCTTGACTCTTTTCTAAATACCACTCTATATAGATTTCAGCCTTTCTTCCTGTGAGTCATTTATCACTTGACTTGAATTCAAAACCCACAAATTTAATTAAATAAAAAATCTTAAAATTTAAAACAATAAGAAATGTGCATATTTTTTCACATAACACATATATACATTCATAAAATATTAAACATTACTAATCCTACCTCAAATATTTCAGTGTCTGTTTCAGATTCCAAATGCAAATGATAGTACACTCTTGGATACAATGTTTACCACTACACCAACCAATGCCAGGCACTACCCACCACATATGGTTCGAAATTCAAAGGGTATTGGTAAACTGAAGTATGATTTTTAGAAAAAGCTCCTGGATCACTGATAGATTTAAAAACCCAGAAAAGGAAACAAAACAAACTTATGAAATTGTGTTCTTTAGTTTTCAGGCAAAAATAATTAATAATGTATGTGTTTTAAAATATTTAAAGTATTTGAGTATGGCCAGACCCTACCTCTTTGTGTGTACTCTTTTCTCTGTTAGAATGCCCTTTCTCACCTTTGTCATGTGATTTCTCATTCCTAATAGAGTATGAGGTCCACTTTATATCCTTCATTAACTCTCTCAAGTGTAGTTAGGTGCCTCTTGAGTTCCTGCGCTACCACCGATGCATACCTCAACATGCTACTCAGTCTATTTTATTTTAGTGATTGATGTTCATATCTGTCTCCCACATTAGACAATTTAGGATGTAGATTACATCATGTATATTTGTGTAATCTATTTGGCATTTAATAAATGTTTATGTACTAAATTAAGTAGAAAAAAGTAAAAATGTGTTCTGTGTGAACTAAGACAGTTAAACTGACATTAGATAGAAACAATTCTTCTTGTTTTGATTTGATGTAGGACAACACTTCTAACAATTGTAGCTAATAATAGAATAGGCCACTTTGGAGAATGAGTTCCAAATTGCCATAAATATCCCAGGTCTGAATACATATGAGTAAGGAATAGAGAGGATTTATTTATCAGACAGAAGTTTGAAATGGATACCCTCAATACTTGTTATCTCTCAAGGGGTCTACTCTTCAATTTGCTAAAAACCAGTATATAATTATATAATGCTTTCAAATAAATCACCTTAGAGCACAAACAAGTTATCAGTTAAATTGAAAATGAATTAGCTCCATTTTCTTGACAAGGCAGCTGAGGCATCAGCTGGTTAAATGATATATTGGAGCTTTAAAAAACTATTGGAACAGAATGGTACTGGAATGAAGATCACTGAATTCAAAGGACAGTATCTTTTCTGTTAGTCCACAGTCATCTAACTGAAAGAATATAGAGAGATGACTGTATTGGTGGGTGGTAGGTCATTCAAAGTCCTTGCAACACAGTACAGCTCTCTTGGCACTAGACTGAACATGCTGAGTCCTCACAGGGACAGATGGATTTGATGACAGCAATACTGCATAAAGGCTTTTATTAATAGCCTTTATTTTTAGCCTAGCATATGCTATTCTTGTATAAATGTTTAATCGTTTTGGAAACTTACTAAGTATTTTATCTCTTATAATATCCTGTTGGAAAAAGTTCCAGTTTAATTATATATTGCTCTATAAAAGATTACAATGGTATAGTGACCTCTGAGTGTCCCAGGTGAAAGAGTGCTAGCTTATATGTCAGCCGGAGTTTTCCTAATCCTATTACAGAGATCATGGCTTATAATAGAAGATGAGGCAGTAGAGTAGAAATTAAATCTGTAACTTTATCAATGGAATGAACATAAAATTAGGTTACATGTACTAATACACACATTTAAAAATGGACACAAGGTACATTTCCTTTCAGCAAGTCTAATAAATTGGTAAAGTCACCTAAACTTCAGGTTATTATTTATAATGATGACATTGATGACAGTATGACATAGTAACCATTCATAACTGCTTATAATACTTCACAGCAGCCTGTGATGTAAAAATTCCAAATGATAGAGGGTATAATAATTATGAAATATAAATTAAAATGAGGTCTAAACAACTACAGATAATTAATTATTCCAGACTTTGTATCTTATCTAAGCTCTTTTTGATCCTCTTTGAAATACCTCTTTGTTTTCTCAAGCAAGTTAAATTACAGAATGACCCAGATGTTATTTTTAAATACATCAAAAGAGAATATTATCCAGTGAGCCAGTTTCTAATTCTAGTTCTTCCACTAATTAACACTATAATTTTATATAAGTCCACTTTTCTCTTTTATATAATTTGAGGGTTGAAGTAGATGATTCTAGTGCTTTCCATCTTTAAATATTCTGCAAATATAATTGCCTCTGTGAATATCCAGAAAATAATGTACATTTTAAACATCATTAACAGTGTTGTTTATAAACTTCAAAGTGCATGCATGCAAAAGTTTCATTGTATAAATTACAGATCACCCCAAAAAAGATTTTAAGTAAATTTATATTTATATGAAAGTATTACTTATATGCAAAAAATGTACAAATCTTAATTGTACAGCTTGGTGAATATTTAAAAGACTAAAGCAATATTTTCTACATGACAATCCTCAAGATAAAGGAATAGATAATTACCATTGCCGGAGAGTCCTCCCTTGTGCTGAATTATAGTCATTCATACCCATAACAATAGCTTAAAAAAAAAAATTCCTTTAAATAGATTTTAAAATGTCGAAGGAGAAATTCCCTTGTACTAAAATACTAAATATTAGAATAAATTAGTAATCACAGTTAAGTAGGTGGAATGTTGTTAAGTGTTTAGATGTGCATGGTTTATGTTGTTAATGTCATTAAATCAGATACTGATATCCAATATTTATAGCAAGTACAACATAAACACATTAAATAAACAAAAGGAAGATAGAGAAGAAGAAATAATATTTGAAATGTAATAAAAATCTAAAATCAAGACTTGCAGTTATGAGGATTTGATAATAAGGTAGCCATTCCCCGTGATCTTGGGACCAACGAGAAACGATTGTGCATTGAAGTTAAAAACAGGGAAATGTTTTAGTCCACTTGAGCTGTTATAACAAAATGCCACAGACGGTGTGACTTATACATAGCAGAAATGTATCTCTCAACAGTTCTGGAAGCTGGAATGCTGAGATCAGTGGGCTAGCGTGGTTGAGTGAGGACCCTTCAGGGTGCAGACTTCTAGTACCGCACATGGTGGAAGGAGCTCGAGAGCTCTCTGGGGTCTTTTTTCTAAGGGCACTAATCCCATTAATGGGGGCTCCACCCTCATGACCTAGTCATGTCCCAAAGGTGGGTCTCACATCCTAATAACATCATATTGTGGATTAGGACTTCAACATATAAATTTTGGGAGGACGCAAACATTCAGCCTACAGCAGGACATCTGCCTTACAGAACTTGAATAACCACCGGTCTAAGGCTATCACCACCTCAAGACTTGTAGCACATTGAATGCGCATGTATGCATATGTGTTTATCAAACTGTATGTAGTATGTATGTGTTTATACGTATGTGTGCACAAAAAACACACATTTTATCAAGCTTCACAGTATTACACTTCACAGATGCTGCATTTTTTACAAGTTGCAGACAAGACCCTCCACCAGCAAAAAGATTACGACTTACTTTATTGCGATGGTCTGGAACCAAACCCACAATGTCTTGGGGATATGCCTATGTACCATTTTGTCTGTGCATATGTTAGGGGGAAGGAGGAAATGCTTAATAATGCGCGTGAAAAAAGGAGTTTATAAAGCCACATTTAATACGTCCTTCATGTAACGACAATGCTGTGAGTCATACTAAAACCAAGCAAAACTCTCATCATCCAGTTTCCCACCTCCTCTGTCCATGTGAAGACAATGTGCCGGGCAAGTCAAGTGATCTGCTTGATTGTGTATCTCATTACAATTAATACATCTTCTTCCTGGATTGATGCATTCAGTTAGTGAAGTTTTTAAGCCTTCTCACCATCACCTGCCACATATTAATAAAAAGAAAATAACTTTTTAAACATTTAAGGATGGTTTGTATCACATAGTAAATGCCTCATCTCAGGACAATTCTGAGTTACTATTTACAGTAAAAATCTATCTGAAGTGTCTTAAATGTACATTCAAACCTCTGATTCTAGAAACTGGGGAGGGAAGGAGAAAAAAATTAAGTCTTTACAAGAGAAAAAAGAAGGCTATTTTAAAATGAAGGCGTACATCTAACTCTATGTCACTTATATTTTTGGTATGAATGACTTTTGAAATTAAAATGAAGGTTAAGGCAAAAGTATATAAGAAAAAAAAATACCAAAACAAATGAGTGTCCTCTTGTTGAGGGCATATTATATAAGAGATAAGCTGCATCTAAGGGGAAAATATCAGTATGATACAATAGTGAGAGTAAAAATAATTTAGTTGGACATTAGGAAAGAAAAAAGCAACCTAGTGAAGAAACTGGAAAAGGTTTGCTATATCACATCGGGGTTATCAAAATTTCTTCATAATTTGTCATCATCTATGCTTTAAGGTTTTGATAATTCAAGGTAATGACTAGTAATAACAAATCTTAGTCTTTGAAACATCTAACACTGGGAAAAGGGGAATAGAGAGGAAACAGGTCCGCTTTTACCTTAAATCAGTACATTTTTTTATAATGGAGTTTTTTCTTTTTTCTTTTCTTTCCCCCTAAGCTTCCCTTCTATTTACGTTCTGAGACTTTTAACTTGTTCCTCTCCCTACTATCTATCCTATGTGTTCCTACTCTCACTAAACAACATCTGCTAATACATTTAAAGTTGGAGAGTTGTGGATGTTTCATCAGTACTTTAATTTTACATAATACATCCGAAATTGTTCATTATTATTATTGTGGTATATGCTTTGAATCATGCTGTTCAAAACAAAATTTCAGTGAAATAGTCAAACTCATAGAATCAGGGAGTAGAATGGTGGTTGCCAGGATCTGGGTGCAGGGGCACATGGAAAGGTGATGGTCAGATGGTACAGAATTTCAGTTATGAAAGATAAGTAAGCTCTGCAGACTTACTACACAGTGTGGTGCCTATAGCTAACTGTATTATACTGTACACTTCACATGTGCTAAGAGGGTAGATCTTATGTGAATTTTCTTACCACATACAAAATAATAATAATAAAGGAAGCAGGAGGAAAGTTATAAAACTAATAAATTGATTAGCTAGACTTGAAATAAACATACGTTTTCCCAAGTAGAAAAAAAAATTCAGAATTCCAATCGAAGAAACGTAAGTCACGCATCTGCTACTAGATACCAAGTATTATGCTAATTACAGAGGTGAGGTGGGGTACGGGGGTTAGCTAACTCCCAAAATAATAATTGAATCAGCTAAAATTTGACTGTACTGAAGGAATTTATGATCTAATGATACATGTACATGAACACACACACATATATACATATATATACACATACATACATACATACAAACGCATATACTTTACACAAATAATCATATGGTAATGCACTAGAATCATAAAACAAAATGTATTATAACCATATAGAATAAAATATAGCATGAAACAAATTATTTAACAAAATTACATTTAGTGCAATAACTGGGGTGGAAAAAACCCTATTAAAATTATTATTATCTTGTACAATTACCCTGTTCTATTACACGTTTTCTTATATACCTTCTTGTTCTAATTAGACTTTTGAGATAAATCTAAACACCTGTATTTTTTAACTTGTCTGCTTAAACATCTATTCAAATGTCTTTTATATCTACGAAAAATTCACATTTGAGTTTACAATTTTAAGAAACCCTTGGCTTAATAGAACTGTGCTGTGAATTAGCTATCACTGTTAATGTTTACAAACGATTGTGGAATGAAGTAATATTGATATTATTTTTATTTTATTTATTAAGTAGAAGAGTCATTTCTGTGTAGAACAACATGAAATACCTGAATTTCTCTGTGATTCAGAATGACACAAATAATGGAAACTAGAACATTATCTAGTATATACAGAGGGTACCTAAAAAATGTATACACATTGTCAGAAAGGAAAGCTGTATTAAAATTGTAATACTCAATATATACCAATAACAAAAGATGAATACAGATCGCATTTGAGTTCTGCAATTACAAGAGGTGCTCAAAGTGGTGACCATCAGCGTCCAGACACTTCTGATTATGGCGAACTACTGCTTGAGCAATGCTGACCAAAGTGTCCACTTGTATACATTTTTTGGCACCCCCGGTATTAAGCATCATATATATAAAGAAATCACACACACATATGTATGAATTTTAATGAGCTACTGAAGTAAAGTGGAATCCAATTACATTCATGCATTCATATAAACATTAAAGAAGGAGGACCACAGATCCCATTTGGCTAATCAATAGCAGAATGATATAAAAGGAAAAAAGAAAGGAGGAAAAATAATAGTGAGTCTTTGATATTTTTAAGAGAAAAAGAACAATATTATCTTGTAATACACTGGAGGGAGTCAATTCTGAAAAACAGGCTGTCAATTGAAGGCTTTAATAGTGGGACTAACTACAGCGGCACGTTCACATTTCTATACACTTATTGTATGAGCCTTTCTTTACACAGAATTCTTTAGTTAATGGGTGTGCACCTTAGCTGCAGAAATATTTCACATACTAAAGTCTTGGGTCTGATGCTCATTAACTGAGTGAGATTTCTAAATCCCCTAACTTTTCCGAGTGGTAGTTTTGTGATCTAGAAATGAGAATAATGATATTGCTGTCTCAATCACAGATAGTGATTATTAAAATAAAATGAAATATTTGTATGGGAACAAGCACATTAAAAAACACTATACATAGGAAGATTTTGCTAGTAATTTAAAAAAATGCTTTCCTTCTTTCACAAACACACACACACACACACACACACACACACACACCCCTAAAAAAACCCACAGTAAGTCTTTGGTAAATTATTCAATAAAGAAAGAGTCTATTTTAATTTTGCTGTGAGTACTGGAGTTAGAGCCAATCTCTAATATTAGTAATTAATGCTCAGTGTTGCCAGGCATATCCATCCCTCATCCACACTAGGCCTTTCCCAGGAAAACGCTTCCTGGGGTCCATGTGGTTACTTCCTTATCTTTTAGGCCTTTATTCAAATGTCAACTGCGAGGCCATTATGAACTGTTCTACCTAAAATCATACAAAAATGTATTTCTAGCATTTTTCCCTTTTCCCTTTGCGTTTATCACCATCTAACATATTATTCTATTCATGTTTACATTTATTTTCTGTCCCTTTCTTCTTCTTAAATATGAAGGGATTTCCATTTGATTTTTGTCCTGTTTTTTTCCAGTGCCAATAGCAGCATGTGACATAGGATACGTGTTAAATATATATGTGTGAAATGAATGAATAATAAAGTATTTTTCAGATACTGGACCATAAAGGAAACTGGCAATTCAAAAGACAACCTAAAGACTAATAACTCTCAGAAAAAAAAATTCCAACAGAAAAAAAAATTATGTCTGATAATCAAACTTTCAGATACTTATATAAATTGATAAATTATAGAGAAGGTAGAGACTCAGGGATGTATAAAAAGTGTCCCGACCTTCGCTTCAGAACAAGATAGATTTAAGGAATTGGATGTACTCTCCTTCCTGAAATAACCATAAAACAGACAAAATAAATGAAACAATGGATTATGAGGCAGAACATCAGGCAATGGAAGACAGTGTCCTTGAGAGACAAGGAATAAATGGGAAGAGTCCTACAATTGCTATTGCCAGTTGTCTTTGACATTTTTCAGGTTTCACCACAAACTGAGAGAAGTCCAGGCTGAGCCCAGCAAGCAACTTGACTGGGAGGCAGGTCTGAGAGACCAGAGTGACAACCGCAACTGAGGGAAGAATCCGTCCCCCTTTTTCACCCATTTCCCAACCCTCCTCCCATCTGGCCACCATCAAAATGTTCTCTGTATCTATGAGTTTGTTTCTGTGTGGATTTTTTATTTATTTTGTTCTTTAAATTCAACACATTAAGAAAAATCACATGACACTTGTCTTTTACTGTTTGACTCATTCCATTCTGCCATCCATGTTCCATCCATGGAACTGCCACCTCTAGGTCCATTCATGTTGTCGCAGATGGCAAGATTTCATTCTTTTTTATTGCTGAGTAATAGTCCAGTGTATACATGTACCACTTCTTCTTTATCCATTCATCTCTCGATGGACACTTATGTTGCTTTCGTACCTTGACTATTGTGAATAATGCTGCAATGAACATATGGATGCACATGTCTTTTCGAATTAGTGTTTTGGGTTTCTTTGGATAATATCCGGAAGTGGAATTACCGGGTCCTTCTTTGTCTCTTGTTATAGCTTGTGTTTTACTTGCTGAGGAGAGGTATTTAACCTTAATTATTTTTTTCAAAGAGAAATTTTGTTTCAATTAATCACAAACATCTAATGAATATACATAGGCACATTTATACTTATATGTAATAATAATGCATCTACTGTATGTATATGTATGTGTTTGTGTGTATATATGCATATATTTTTATATACCTATACATCTGCATATATATGCATGTGGATATATTTAAGAAAGAGACGAGTGTCCTATCTCCCTTGTCAAGAATTCTTGAGAAGTGGAAATAGTGGCAATAGTGGCTGCTGTAACGAGACACTCATTCCTCCAGCTGTTGGGAGGTTTCTCCATTGATGTTTAAAGCTGAGTCCCTCATCAAACATTACTCTCAGCTTTCCTCAAGGTTATACTACTTAGGGTAGTTTACATGGAATGACCTGTGAATATGACAACCCTGGGCATCTTGACTCAGGTAGGTACTCCTTTGAGGGTTACCTCAGAATTAATGGGATCCCGTGAGGCTGCTATTTCAACTGTAGTGCAGCTAAACCTCTTCCTCTAATCCACTCTGTTCCCCTAACCCTGACAGGTATTGATCCTGAGATTACTCCCCAACACACTTCCTGTGGGTAAATTTCCATCTCACCATGTGTTTGCCAGGACCAACTTAAGAAAGTGCTCTGAGTCATCATTTTTTTCAGTTGTGTCTAATATGCTTTAAATTTTAAGGATTATAATTTTAATTTCTAACAGACATTTAAATCTATATTACCATTGTTTGTCGCGTCCAGCACGACAAGAGTTGTGGGGAGCGAGGAGGGCGGCACAAGGTTAAGAAAGACAGTAGACGAGAGCAGAGTGCAAGTGGGACCAAGGGACTGCAGCCTCAAGGACTGAGCCCTGAATCGGGCCAACGCATAGCTTTTATCAGTTAGGTGTGGAAGTAAAAGTAGTAAAGCTTGTCAATCTCAAGATCTGTGAATCCCATACATTACAATAGGAAACTGATTCAAGCCAGGCACACTGGCTGGCAGGCAGCGGAACCATAAGTCCCAGGATAAGTACTTCACCAAGGAATAAAACCTTTATGCATATGAAAGGATGGAGAGCACGTCATTGAGTCACTTCTCCTGCAGGTTGTGGGAAGGAATGCAGCCACAGAGGCTGAGGCTCTCCTTAGTGGGGGGAAATGGGGGGCTGTGCCCACCTCTATCGACCCCGCGAGTTCCCCAGATGGTCCCCACATGGCTGTGTCTGGCTTGGGTTGTTCCCCCACCACCCTGGGGGTAGTCGTACTTGTCTTTGACTAGCCAGCCGTCTTTCTGGGGCCAAACAGGGAGATATAAGGTGTAAGCACAAAGGTGAAGCAGAGTCCCTGAAAGGATTCATCTCACAGACTCTTCTTTCTTTAGAGGCAGGTGCGAGGAGACAGACGGGTAGGCTATTGCGTGGCAACAATTGTTTTTGTCACATCACTAATGTTTTTCTTTGGTTTCCCATTTTTACTTGTATTTGACAATATTTAGGGTTTTGGGGGTCATCGAACATTCTTATTAAATTAAGAATTAGGTGGCCAGTCTGTGAAGATTTAGATACATATTTTTTTTTAACCCCAAGCAAATTCTTCCTGAAAGATTTTTTGTTTTGTTTTGTATGTCTAACCCATCCCAATGTGATTTTATCCCTTCTAGAACTTTGTTTTTATATGCTAGCTTCATTTACTGCACCCCAAATTGTGCTGTTACAAGGCTGGTCTTGACTGTTTCAGGAGGATTCTACACACCCATTCTCTGATGGCTCAGGCAAAGCGGTGCCTTTGATGATTTGATGGCAGTCTGGTCTTTCTCTCTACTCACTGCACCCCCACCATCCATGTTTCTATACTTTCAACCATAGCCGAACATGTAAAAGGAATATTTACTGTTGGGATCCAAAATTTCCCAGTGTTGGCTACAAATGGTTTTGAGCACATCTGTTCTGCGATATTGCACAAAAAAATCTTTAAAACTTATTTAACAGAGAGTAACAATTTTTAACAATTCCATATCAATGGAATTGGAAAAATGGAAAAATGATGTTTAATTGCTATGAGTTAAAGAAACGGATCACAACACATTTTTGCCTGTTAATATATATTTACATGAGTGATATTGATTTAATAAAATGTGTATCCTTCATAAAGATAATGTATGCACAAGTCATTTAATTTTAAGATTTGAAAAAAAATTTTTTTTCAAAACATAACTCCCTTTTTTGCACGGTCAGATTTTTAAATAACTCTTAGTTCTTAAAATGATTAAATTGTGACATTGTTTTTAAAAATATTTGATTCAGCTGTTTCAGTATATTTAATTACTTCCTTTGGTTAAATTATCAGAATTATAATTCTTGGGTCAAAGGGTATGAATTTGATTGATAAGCTACTGATGCAGTGTTCTCTGGCTCTGAAGTGTGATTGATCTGGGTTTGATTCCCAACTTTATCAAGTGTAAACTTAAATGTTTCTAAACTTCAGTTTGTTAATCCATAGAATATGGATAACAGAGCCTATATAACAGAGCTTTAAGACTACAAGAAATAATGCAAGTAAATATTTAGCAGTGTAAGAATGCAGTGCATGTTACTCTCCTTACCGCAATCTGTTCTTTTGATGGGTTGATGCAAAAGTGGCAGGGTAAGGTTATAATATGACTTTTATAATGATGATTTTTAAGATGTTCATTTAAAAAACTTATTTAGATGATCTTAGTTACTTCCACAAATGCTTATAAAACTATAGTCCCAGAATTCTGCCTTTCACTTTTTAAGATTTCAACTTTCACGCATTTTCAATTGTATTAAAGATGGATACTTCACCAGTTCTTCTCTGTGTTTTTGGAGTTCACCATTATTTGACTTTCCTTTCCTCTATTAAGCCTACATTCACCAATTGCAAAGCAGTGTAGAAAATATGCTGAATATTTATTAATAGTCACTTCCCACTTATACTTTCTGTTAATAGCTGTAGATCAAACTTAATTCTAACATGGAGTAGTGGCTTGAAAACTCTCCTTATTCCAGCAGCTAGAAGAAGTATAGACCTTTATCAACTCACACACTATTCTCAGAGTAATTGGGCTAATTGATTCCTGTAAAACATTTGTGAGTTATGTGTTACTTCATACATTTATAGGACAGATTTATTTTTATAATGCTGTCAGTTGAAAAACAATTATGTTGTGTACATAAATATTAAAACTGTACCTTTTAATAATGCCAAGGAGGTAACGCATCTCAAACAATGGCAGAGGTTCATCAGGAAGCTTTTGAGTGATGGGAGTAATATGTTCCTAATGATACCGGCGGCGCGGGGGATGGATGGGGGAATGGATTAGCTAAGCTCAGCCAAAGCAGCTGATTAATGGGCATGAATTTATGGACATGAGTAATGCCTTCGGTATCCATGAGGTCTAATGGATATCATTACGTAAATGATTGACTTGTTATCAGCCACAAGCATTAATGCTCTCCAAATTGTGAAAGGTCAAAAAGTACCGTTTAGTTGGATTCATTTTATTAACCAAAAGGTTTTATGTTTTATAAAGATATCCCCATTTGATATTCTTGTGATATTTGGTACAAATATAACATTTGAAAATTAGGACTATCTCAAACTCACGTTCCTTGAAAGTTAATGGCCTTAGTGCATGTTTCTTGCACAAGACACAAGTCTGTTGTCTCACCTTGAAACTACCTAATAATTATAAAATTATACAAAAAGGATAAATCATCAAATTCCATGCAAAAGGGCCTAATAAGAAAAGATTTATAATTTCACAATAGATTTCCTTTCTCTTCATAGTTTTAGGATTATTCAAATACAGATAACATGCTATGTTAGGAAGTTTAAATTAACTTTAAATATTATTATAAGATATTTCAAACCTAAAGAATTTTATAGAATTAAAACAGATATTCATCCATAAAATTAAAGAGTGTTATACAGGTAAAAAATAAACATATGCATACAGGTAAAAAATAAAATAAAGCTGTGTAGTAGAAAAAAGACCCTCTTTATCAGTGAGTTCCCTCATGATTCACAGCAGTAGATATACAGAAGACATGCTTATAATGAAGAAAATCAATTGATTTTGTAAGTAGTGCCTTTATTTTGAAAAGGTTATCTGAGTATTTGTGAAGAGGACTGGAGGCAATCCGTTATAGTGGGTAGTTATTGGAGAAGAACACGTTAGGAAACAATGCCATTACTCGCTCTCCCTCCTCTTCCTCTGCCCTCCTCCTGCCCCTTTATTCCTCCTCTCCTTCTTCCCCTTCTTCCTTCTCCTTCTTGCCTTTCCTTTATTCCATTTTGCCTCCTTCTTCCTTTCTTCCCTCCTCCCAACTTTTCCCCTTCTTTCTTTTTCCTTCTTTCCTTCTTTAATGTGAGTCGCTTACTATAACTTGCAAAAAAAACAAAACAAAACAAAAAAACAGTCTTTGACAAAAAACACTCTCCTAATGTGTGTGTGTGTGTGTGTGTGTGTGTGTGTGTGTGTGTATTTCATTTTCATACCTCAGTAACTTGCAATCATGGAGCAGATACATGACAATATAATTACATACAGTAATTGGAAATGTATTTGCTTTTTAGGCTTTGTATTGAAATGTTCTGTTACAAAATTCACTTACATTCAAAATGAACTGGAGTAATTTATAGTCTACAGTATAGAGTAATAAGCAAGCATAGTATTGACATTTTAGGAAAGGAAATGGGTATCTATAATTTAATGAATAATTGCTCTATGTCAGATATTATGGTAGGCACATCATTAACTTTAATTTGTTAAAATTTTACACTGGCACTGTTAGTATCATTATCCCCATTTTTAACCAAATTAATGAGATTAACTACATCAAAATAGTAACTTCAGTTCATCACAAGTCTCCTCAAAGAAACTGAAAAGACAAACTTCAAACATGGAGAAAATGTTTGCAAAAAATATTGCAATGGAGACTTATGGGGAACTGTTGCACGTTTGCACAAGGAGAAATTCAGAGCTTGACAATGTTCTAGATTTTCTTATTCATGTCATAAAACTATGTATTAAAGGAAAAGCAAAGGCACAATCAACGTAAAATCCAGGATAGTGGTACGTTTAGGAGACAGGGAGGAGTCAACAAGGGAAATGGAGAGAAAGTTACCAGTAATGGTTTTATTTTTATTTTTGATGGTAAATATCTTAACTTTTTTATTTTTGATGGTAAATATCTTAAGTGTTTAATTAAGAAAATAAATAACGGGATGTGTGAATGAATGAGAAATAAATACATACAAATAAGCAAAAACCCACAACCAGAGTTCCCCATCAACAAAACACAAGATATAACTTTAAGTGTCTTGCTAAAGGTCACAAAATAGGCAAATGGTGGGGCCACACTACAAACATACTATTCGTTGTCTTACACCAATGTACTGTCTTTACCATGAAACTATTTCAAAATGATAGTGAATGCAAAAACCTACCAAAAAAAGCAACCTACCAAATGGAGGGAAATATTTGCAAATCATGTATCTGATGAGGGGTTGATATCCAAAATACATAAAGAACTTATCCAACTCAATAGAACAAAAATCTGACTAAAAAATGAGCAAATGATCTGAATAGTCATTTTTCTAAAGACATACAGATGGCTAACATGTACATGAAAGGGTACTTAACATCACTACTCATCATGAAAATGAAAATCAAAACCGCAGTGAGATATTACTTCACATTTGTTAGAATGGTTATTATCAAAAAGACAAGAAATAAGCGTTGGCGAGGATGTGGAGAAAAGGAAATGCTTGCACATTGTTGGTGGGAATGTAAATTGATGCAGCCACTGTGGAAAAACAGAATGTAGATTCCTCAAAAAATTAAAACAGAACTCCCATATGATCTAGCAATTCCACTACTGGGCATTTAACCACAGAAAATGAGTACACTAACTCAAAATGGTACCTGTATCCCCATGTTCATCGTAGCATTATTTACAATAACCAACACATGGAAGCAAACTAAGTATGCATCAATGGATGAATGGATAAAGAAAATGTGAGATTTTATATATATATATATATATATATATATATATATATATATATATATATATGCTATATATATAATGTGGAATATTATTCAGCCATAAAAAGAAGGACACTTTACTGTTTACAACAACATGGATGTACCTCAAGTGCATTATGCTAAGTGAAATACGTCAGTCAGAAAGACAAATACCATATGATTTGACTTATTGTGGAATCTTAGAAACAAACATAAGAAATAAAAAGTTTAAGATCAAGGCACTAGTGTGGTCCCATTCTGGTCAAGACCCTCTTCCTAGTTTCATAGAGGGCTCATTCTCTGCTATGTGCCAAGTGGTGGGAGAGGAGGTGAATCTCTCTGGAGACATTTTTATAAAAGGACCCTAATCCCATTCATGAAGCCTCCACCCTCATGCTCTAAACAAAGCCGACCGTCCCCAACCCCATCATTTTGGGGGATTAGCATTTCAACATATGAATTTGAGGGAGATACATGGAGACCTAACAATCATCAAAATCTCCTTCTCTGCTGGATCATACTTACAACATACAAACATGTAATTTCTCCTATCTTAAAACAAAACAAAGTCCTCCTCTTGATCCCACTTCCTCTCCAATTACATTCCCTCTATTTCCTCCATTAGAAAAATTCTCTTAAAAATGTTATCTATTCTTGCTGTCTCCAATTCTTTTCTTCTTGTTCTTAAAAATTCATTTCAGTAGAGCACTCATCTACACCAGCCCCTTTCAAAGTTGTCAGTTAACTCCAGGATTCAAATCGCAATCTTGAGTAAACTGTTCACTAAAGCATCACTTGTACAGTAGATCATTCCCTCCCCCTTGGAAGACCTTTCTTCTCGTCGGTTCAGATGTGCTTGGTTCAGATATTTCTTACTTTCTTTATTCATTTTCTATTTATCCATGTTGGAGTGGCTGGAGTTTTACACTTTGGCCCCCTTTTCAGTACATACTGAATTCTTTGGTGACCTCTTGGCTCCAAATGCTGTTTGTTCAAATACTGATGATTCCAAAATGTATACCAACAACTTGAAACTCTCCTATGAACAACAATGTTTTGTTTTTTATGTAACTGATCATTCAATATCTTACTTGTTTTTGCAGACCCTAAGGTCACCCCTAATAATTCCACCTCTCTGTGACTATGCCTTTGTGTAATCCCTTTTCCTTAAGTGTGGGAAGAACTTGTGACTTGCTTCTAACTAACAGAATATTCAAAGGTGATGGGATGTGTAGTGCAGGGCATCCTGCCGACTACGCCAAGTGTTGTGCGGGGTGTCAGGTGGGGTCTCCGGTCCCGCTCCCCACCTAAGAATGCAGGACATGGTGAGGCCAAAAAGGAACACCCACGGAGCCATAGGTAGGGGAGTCATACCACTATACGCTCGCTGGCGGCTGGGTTGGAGACACAGGAACCAGGAGCAACACAATTCTCAACCCTCACTGCACCGCTTGCAAGCTCAGCCACCATATTCTTGCTAGCTCCCCCCTTTTTTTTTTTTGCTAGCATAGCCACGGCAGTTATATTAGTGGCCAATTGCTCACTGGTTACAGCTGATGGCCAACTAGTCACAGCTGATGGCCATTTGATCACAGTCGATGGCCATTTACTACCTGAGCCAGCACTTTTCTATGTGAGGCTGAAAGCCTGGAAACTGCTTTTTGGGGCTCTGTCCCCACAGGATGTCTTCCTTAATTAGGTGATTTTATACAGGAAAGGTGATGAGATAGCACTTCTATTATTACATTATGTGAGATAAGGTTGTGTTAGCAATCTGTTGAGGGAGAGAGACAGAGAGAGAGAGAGAGAGGGGCAGAGAGAGAGAGAAAGAGAGAGAGAGAGAGAGAGAGAGAGAGACTCTTCTATGATGACTTTGAAGAAGGAGCTTGCCCTAAGTGAGATAACCTACAGTGAGGGCCATGCAGGCCGCCTCCAGTAGCTCGGCATATCAGTCCTAGAACCACAAGAAATGAATTCTGAGAACTAAATGAGCTTGGAAGCAGATCCTTTCCCAGTCAAACCTCCAGACGAGAAAGCAGCCCAGTCAACCCCTTGATTATGGCCTTAGGAGACCCTGAGCAGAGACTATCCAGTGAAGCTGTGTGCAGACTTCTGACCTAGGGAAAATGTAAGATTATAAATACTTGTATATTTTGTTATTACCTGCCATGTGTGGTAACTTAATATGCAGCCATGGAAAATGAATACACCTATTTGTAGGCATTCCAAATTTAACCTCTGTAGTACTAAACTGATCTTTTACCCCAAAGCTGCTCAATTTCTCAATTTCCCCATTTGGGTTTAACGTGAGTCCTGTGTTTCGTAGCTCAGGACAAATCTAAATATATAAACATACTAATAGCCAGGTCTTTTAAAAGCACCAGGTTCATTAAAGGCAGCCAAAGATTTAGAAGATTAAAGGAGAATAAAAAGTCATAATAACTAAATACAATGTGGGATTGTGGATTGGATCTTGGACCAGAAACAATGTATCACAGGGAATTGGTAAAAAACTTCAAAAGCTGCTACATATATTAATAATATTTATTAACATCAATTTCCTGATTTTGATAATTATACCATGCTAATGTGTGATGTTAACATTTGGAGATGCAGGATGAATGGCAGAAGGATCTCTGCTATTTTTCCAACTTTAAAAAATGTATTCACAAAATACAAAATTTTAATGAAAGTTAAAAAAATAATAATGCATGATAATGACTAAAAAACCTATAGCACCTCCATGAGACTAGACCCAGAAGCAGGAAATAACAGTCAGAGAGAGCAGTTGAATAGTTTTGATGGAAAAAAAAAAATATATGAAGTATCTTTGTGCATACATCCTATTGAGACAGAATCTTTAATAAATAAATTATATAAATAAGGAAGTAAGCTCTTACAAAATGTTTGAGAAATAATGTTGGAGTAAATAAAAGATACTATGGAATATAGGAAAAGCTATTATAGGTATCTTGACTCATCAATTACAGACATATTTGGATTCTCTTTCTCTCCCTCTTTCTTGATAGATGACAGATAGATAGATAGATAGATAGATAGATAGATAGATAGATAGATAGATTTTATTTTACCCATTCTGCTAATCTCTGGCTCTCGATTTGAATGTTTAATCCATTTACATTTAATGTCATTTTAGATGAAGTACAAGTTGTCACTCTCATTTTGCCATTTTGCTGTTTGCTTTCTGTAACTCATATCTTTTTTATCTCTGTTCCTTCAATCCTGCTTACTTTTGTGTTAAGTAGGTATTTTGTAGGGCATCATTTTAATTCTCTTTTTTTAACTATATACTTTTTAGTTATCCTCCCAGTGATTTCATTGTTACTTCAAGTAGCATCTTAAAACAATCTAGTTTAGAAACATACTAACTTCATTTTAATAGTATAAAAAAACTTTCCTTCAATATACCATCAACACAGTTTTATAATCATTGTTTCATACAGGGTATTAGTTTCCTATGGATGCTGTAACAAATGACCACAAATTAGGTGGCTTTGGAGAACAGAAATGTATTCTGCCTCAGTTATGAGAGCTAGAAGTCCATATCAAGGTATCAGCAGAGCATATTCCCACTGAAGAGGAATCCTTCCTTGCCTCCCCCAGCATCGGGTGGCTCTCAGAAATCCCGGTGCCCCTTGACTTGCAGCTGCATCATTCCAGTTTGCCTCCATCTGCACAAGAACAGGCTGAGCTGTATGGCCCCCATCATCTGTACCACGGGTCCCCTGGTGCAGCTGCAAACTTCCCAGCCGTCTTGTTCTCACCAGCCTTAAGGCACCTTGAGTACGCTATGGCCTGTCAGCGTTCTGACAAGGCAAGACAGAAACCAGTACCCACACAGGTCCTCAAAATGTCTTCACAATGGACCTACGTTTCAGTCTCCTCTTTCCCTCCTCAGGAAGGAACTGGGAGCTGGCTTTTCTCCCAATATGTATAACACAGCATTTAACCAGGGACTGTGGCAACTAAATGCCACAATTTTTCCTACCAGCTTCAATATGATGGGTGTTTTGCTCACCTGGGGTGGGGGGGGCCAATAACTGTTTCATGGATTTGCAAAGGGAATTGGTCTGTGTATTGCTGTTGAATGAATGTCTCCATGGGGATGGGTGGTAGGGAGGCCGGAAGCTTACCATTCTGCCATCTTGCTGATATCCCAGAAAATAGTCTTATAAACTCCAGATGGTTTACATATGACAGAGAACCAATTCTTACAAGATACTTATTTTCTTTCCTTCGTGGCATTCATTTATCTGAGACTTGAAACTTAGGGATGCAACAGCTGACCCTCAAATCTCCCAGGCAGACGATTAAAGTGCTTATTATTATTATTTTAGTATTTGCTTTGAGCGTCAGAGAGATGGAGACTAAAGCTTAATTAAGTTTCCATATGCTCCTAGGCTAGATGAAGTTTCCTTTGGTTAAATAACCAATAAAGGGAAAATTCATTTGTGGATTTCCCTGTGCTCTCACTGTTCATGTTAAAAAGTTCCAAAGACTAATTTGAAAATGGATAAAAGTAAAAAAGAAAAAATAATAAATAAAAATGGGAATCCTTTGAAATTATCAAAGTGCATTGTAGATACTCCACTGTCTGAAGGCAGCAGATATTTTCTGAATACCTGAAGGATGACAGATGGGCAGAACCAAGTTGCCTGATCACATCACTTGAATATGGTTATCCCAGGGTTGGTATTTATTTTTATTTAAGAATTTTCCTGACTAGGTTCTTTATTTTACCTTAGCCTTCATGCAAAACCTAACTGTGAATTTAACATTATGGGTCTGAACTTCCTATAATTGATAAAATTGTGCTAAGCTGGGGCTGGATTTGTCACCATTGAAGAGCTAGACCACATCTGAATTTTATATTCATGTTTTATGATAAATAGACCAAAATGATGCCTTAGAGTTGGATCCAGTTCTAAGAAATGGGTCAATTGCTTACGACTGTAAATAAAGACTCCTCTTAGTATTTTATGTTCTCATATGAAGAGGCATGGTTGAAGTCCATGGATTTAGTCATCCCAAGAAATATATTGAATCTACTGTCTTTCAAGCTATTTATGGGCCATCCCCTATTTGATTCTTAAGAAACTGAATTTCAGTAAAGGATCCTCAAAGGAACTGAGGCACAGATATCAGACTATAAAATGTAGAGAATATAGAGAAAAGTAGGAAATACTAGAATCTCAAATCCACTTTGGGGTGAAAATCACAGATAATGCTTATCAAAAAATGTATCTGAAGATCTCCCATAGCTCTGTGTCCTTTTGAGTAGATTGCACTAATAATCAGAAGTAGAATAATTTATAATTATTCTTGTAATAATTTATAATTATTCTACTGACTGAAAAAAAACAAGTTTGTGTATTTGGGAAATAAAGATTGAATCTCATTTTAATAAATTAATGTGACACTCCCAATCACATGTGATAATTTGTTCACTAATTAAGCTATAGTAAGAGGCTTTTATAACCGATGAAATATATGGATGTTTATATTAACCTATGCATTTAAGTAGCATTTAGTTTGTCATCCTGAGGACTCATTAACAGGCTATCTATGTGTAATATCATTACTTTCTTTTCTGGAAGAAAGGAAAAAGAAGAAAATCCTTATTAACGTTTAATTAGTCCATAAATAATTTAAGTTACACCTTAATGAGGTAAATTAAATTGATAAGCAGTTAAAGTAATAGCATTTGCAATGTATTTTTCTTCCTCTCCAAGCAAACTTGTTCTAAATTAAATGTATTACACTGGAAAGATTTTTATTGCTCTGTTTTCCTTGTTTAGTAAGATTTTTTGGAATTAAAAAAAAACTAACATGAAATTCTAAACATGAATGAAAATTGGTATAACATCTCCTGGATTGTGATACATTTTCATGTTTTCACACTGAGTAATAGTAGAACATTTTATATAGATTCATCTAGTCACCTAATCCAGACCAGTATCAATAGAAGCATAGCTGGTGGTTGTTTCCTCATATCAAGAATTGAATAGTGACAAAATTGCCAACTGCTTCCTTCTCTTCTCAAATTGAGTAGTAAGAATAATTTAGTCATTTTTGCCGTGTTTCTTCCATTCAAGAGCTATTGCTTTCGATACAGTTCAAGTGACAAGGTAGGATCGCTAAAAAAAGTGGAAACTTCAAGAATTTTAAGAATTAGCCTGCTGCCTAAGCTGTGGTTTAGGTTTCTGTGATCCCTTTGGAACATCACGAATCAGTTGTCAAGGCCCATACACTTCACCCATGATGTGTTCCAAATGCAGTCCTTTCAATGATTGTCCTTCCAGCACCTTTGTTTTATATGTTATGTGACAGAAGTCATTTCTCAACAAGTCTATATGGACTCTAAAATTACATTCCTCAATGGTAGATGCTTTGAGCTATGCAAAGTACTTTAAAATATTTCAACATAGGCCCTGTGGTGTTCTATACTCATTAGTTAGTTTACGTTACAGTCTAGGATTTTTCAGTTTCTTTAATCAGAAATTTATATCTAAGGGATATTTAGTTAGCATTCTAATTACAAAGCTCAGACTGCATAAGTGGCTTCCAAAAGTGCTTTATTTATCTTTGCATAAGATCAATACTAGAGGCTTTTTAAATTAGTGTTACAGATATTAGAAAGATTTTTTTCCTTGTATGTTAAATAAGTGGCGTTCAAGGATGCGAATTTTCTAACATATTGAGACAGTCTTTGTCTAGACAAGAAGAGGGTATAAAATCTCAGAAACCATCTCAGACAAGAAGAGGGTATAAAATCTCAGAAAGAGGGTATAAAATCTCAGAAACCATGTGCTTTGTAATTTTAGGAATAACACACTAGGCTTGTGTCTTAAAGTTCTTGGGTTATGTTGAATTGAGGATTATAATTATGGTTGACTGAAGCCAATAAGATTCACTGAACCTGCCTCCAGCATATGGACTCTTTTACATCAAATAAATTATTCATGAAAAACTTGGTCCAAATAGTTAAACAACATGCCGTTAAGAACTTTATCCAGATTATAGAATAATTGTTTTTATGCTTGCTTGATAATCAATATTTAGAGATAAATTAGAAATCAATCCGATTAGACGTGCTTTATTTTCACCTGGTAGCTAGACATTTGGGTGGTGGTTCGGCTCATCCTTGCCAATGATCAGAGATTATTTACATCTACCAAAAAGGATCCCATAGTTGTACATGACAGAAATCAATATAAGTCACTTTGCAACAATATGAGTCTGTTGTGTGCAACGCTCGAAACATGAGATTGAGCATTTTGAGGTTTGATGTCTTTCTGTCGTATATATTTGATTTTCACAAGACCCTTAGTGATATTTTTTAAGACTATTTTTAAGACATATTTTTCAGACATATTTTTAAGTCTCCTAATATACACTGTATAATCAATGATATTTTCTCTCTCATAGGAAACAAATAAAATATTAACATATTGTGACTGTTCAATAAGTTAACAAGTTGTATATGCCCCTTTCCTGAACAGATAAATTTTACATTATTTCCATAAATACAATATGTAGAATAAGTCATGCTTCTATGAGAAATATGCTCCAAAATTGTGCTACCTTGCTCTATAATTTTGTTATTAAAAATGATTCATGTAGTATCCACATCAAATGATTCAATAACTTTGTGAAGATAGATGTCATGGCACCCAAGCATTTTTAACCTCATACTATAACTAGTGAGCCAATATAAAAAACTGAGAAGGCATGTTGGGGTTAATTTAGTCCGTTTTCTATTTTTAAATTTTCCAAAAGAGAAAAAAAAGTTTATTGTATTGCAGATCTTGAAGGAACAATCAGAATGGACTTAAAGGATTTGCTAGGTGTGCAATTGAAATCTTAAATGACAACAGATGTATTTATACATGACAGAGCAGTTAAGATATTGTCCTTATAAAATGTAAGCACAACATGGGGATGTACGATAAAGCATAAGAAATATGGTCAATAATGTGGTAATACCTATGTATGGTGCCATGTTGGTACTAGACTAGACAGAGGGATCACTTCTTAAATTATATAAATGTCTAACCACTATGCTAGACACCTGAAATTAATATAAAATAATAATGAATGTCAACAGTAATTAATAAATTTAAAAAGAGGGGGAAGTGAAGGGGAATTAGAGATTTAAATTTCCAGGTATAAAACAAATAAATCACGGGAATGTAATGTACAGCATGTGGAATATAGTCAATAATATTGGGATAGCGTGGTACCGTGTCAGATGGTTGCTGGACTTATCATGGAGATCACTTCTGTAGGTATATAAATGTTAAATAACTATTGTGTACATCTGAAATGAATATAATATGTTAGCTATAGTTTAATAAAATTCTTTTAAAATTTTTTTACATAGAAAAAACACAAAATTTAAAAATATGTGGTTAGAAATAGCAAAATAATGGTTATGGAAATTTAAGTATAGCATAAGGAATATAGTTAATAATATTGCAATAACTGTACAGTGTCAGATAGGTACTAAATATATCAGGGTGATCACTTTGGAAGTTATATAAATGTTTAATCAGTGTGTTGTATACTTGAAACAACTATACTATGGTATGTCAACTGTCATTGAAAAATTTTTAAAAAATTAAATAAATAAAAGTAATACTCTGAAAAAATGTAAACACAAGACATAAAAAATACAGTACAATGGCTATTACAAAAAACATAAGAAATAACGAGTATTGGTAAAGATGTGGTGAAAAGGGAACACTTGTACACTGTTGGTGAGAATGTAAATTGGTATAGTCACTATGGAAAACAGTATGGAATTTCCTCACAAAATTAAAAATAGAGCTGCCATACCACTTCTGGGTATTTACCCAAAGAAAACGAAAACACTAATTAAAAAAGATATATCCACCCCCATGTTTATTGTAGTATTATTTACAATAGCCAAGACATGTAAGTAACCTGAATGCCAATCAATGGATGAATAGATAAAGAGATTGTGATTATATCACAATTATGTATATCATAATTATGTAACACACAATTATGTATATGGAATAGGATTCCATATATACAATAGGATTCAGGAGTATAACTGTTCACTTAAATACAAAATTTAAAATTTGGAGGAGAGTTTAAAGAACCTCTTTAAAGAGGAAAAAATTTTAAACTATTTTATGAAACCAGAATAAAATCCAATATCAAAAACTGTCAAGGACATAAAATTGGATACCACAATTCAATGTTATTCATAAGCATGAACACAAACATTTTTTAAAAAATTAGCACAGAAATCAATAAAGAGAAAACTAATGATCAAATGGATTTATGTGTGAATAACACTGAGATACACCTCAAGAGACTGGGCAAACTCTTCGTACACTTACTTGTTGGGCTATTACTCTGCAATGATAAAGGGTGAACCACTATTACATGATTTCACTAAATCATGAAATATAATGTTGAGCAAACAAGTTCAGACATTAGAGGTAACATCCTATATGCTTTCATTATATGGGGTTCAAGAACAGGCAAAATTAATCCTTGGTGTTATAAAAATCATACAGTGGTTGACTGTGTGGTGTAGAAAATGACTGCAAGGGGGCAGGAAAGCACTTTCTCTATTTGTGGAACTACTCTATAGCTTGATAAAGTTACTGGTTACATGGGTGTATATGTTTGCTAAAATTATTAACTTAACTATTTAATATCTGTGCATTTCACACATATAAATTTTATATCAATTCAAGGTTAATAATAATAATAATAATAAATCACCAGACTTTGGATTTTATCTAGGTCCTTGAAAACTTTTCCTCTACATGTCTGGTATCTGGATGGCCTTACTGATTCTGATAGTTCCTACAACATAATGATTTTCCAAGGACAACTAAATGTTTATGGTATTGCTTAGGTTGCCATAACAAAATACCACAGACGGGATGGCTTAAAAGAACAGAAATTTGTTTTCTCACAGTTCTGGAACCTGGAAGTCCAAGATCAAGGTATTGGCAAGTTTGGTTTCTCCTGCAGCCTCTCTCACTGTCTTGTAGATCATCACCTTCTTGCTGTGTCTTCACAGGCCTATTCTCTGTGCACACATGTCTGGTGTCTTTCCCTTGTCATGTCGGATTAGGGCCACGCTTTTATGTCCACATGTACCCTAAATTACGTCTTTCCATGCCCTGTCTCCAGGTCCAGTCACGCTGAGGCTTAGGGCATCTGCATATGATATCCATTAACATTTATCCTCTCAGCTTGGACCTGGGATATCAATAATGCTTGAATCTAAGAGTCATGACATGCTTGTCAGAGACTCTGCCCTAGGAGTCTGGAAATTGCATTTGGAAACTAGTCACTGACTCCTCACTGCAATCGTGGTGAGAAAACTGGAAAAGGAGTTCAAGGGAAAGACTTTCTCTGGAAGGGCATTGCTCTGCTGAAATGATGCATCTTTCAGAGCTCAGTAAAAGAATTGACTAAGAGTAAGTAGCCTGACATACTAATTATTTTTGGCCTCCATCCGCACGTAGGCTATCTCCTTGAAGAGTTTTGTTCTTTTGTTGGTGATGTTGTATGCAAAAGATAAACTGAACTTGAGTTTCCATTGTCAAGAAGTTTCTCATTGTAATAGAAATAGTAGAGTTATTTCCTTTATATGTTAATTGATAGAGGATTTTTGACTTTAAGAATTCTGGACTTCAGTTCCTTCCTAATTTTAATATTAGATTTTTCATTTTCCTGAGTATACCACAATGGGATAGAACTTATATTCAAATATCTATATTAAAAATGTTTAAAGTACCCTAATAGTTTCATTTATTTCAATTGTGCAATCTCTAATGAGAGAAAATGTAGCATTTGTTTCATCATAGTAGATTATGGACTTGAGGGGAGGTAAAATCAACAATGACCACAAATAGCACATGGAGTTTCCATGAGGGAGTAGTGGTTGGTTTTACGTAAGCAGTAGCATAAAGGAAGAGCACAGGCTTCAGGCTAAATTCCAATTTTGTAAAAGATCAAAGACCTGGGAGATATTTGAGGCAATGCTTACTTAGCACCCCCTCCAGTTTCCTTGTCTAGGAAATTTGCCATGAGTTCTTTGGTATCTTGCCCATCCCTTCTTATTCTACTGGAGATAAAAATGAATAACCTACTTGGTGGAGGACATTTCCCAGATGGGTGTACTAAAAACAGGTAATTATCTATCTTTCCTTCCTTCTCCATCTTGGCTGAAAATGAGGCAATAATCTGAGTAGGATTTGCTTGCTCTAGAGATCAAACTATCCTTACCAGATCCATGTAGCTCTTAAAGTAAGATTTCCAATATCAGCATCATCAGAAATAACCCGACCATTTCATATCCATTTGCTTTTGATTTTATATTGGAAATAAGCAAAGAAACTTTGTTTATTAGTCTTCTCAGACCATACAAAGAAGTAATGTTAGTTTTGACTGTCTTAAATGAAAGTATAGACTCTAAGTGTTTATCAGTGAAGCATCATTATGACACCTATTTCATTTTCTCTTTTTTTTTTACTGTCAGTTGTGTTTAAAACCTCCTCTCCCTTATCAGACTATCAACTTCTTGAGGGCAGACTAAGTCATTGTCTTATTTAATGTCCCCCTACAACCTGGCACAATGCTATATATGTATTGTAGAAATCAGTATGGTTTCTGTGTTTGATTCCTTGTATGCAATTTGATTTGACTTCAATTGATATGCTCAGTTTGAATAATCACAAAAATGATCAGTTTATTTCAGGATTTTGTTTAAATAGATTGTATTTCTTTGGTAAAATGTCATTTTAGTCCTAAAGTATTTATGATGTTCTTTAAGAACAAGATTTAAAAATTCTTTTAAAAAATGCAGTAAGCACATATCAAATGGTTGTATTCAAAGCTTTCTTGTTTTATAATGGATTGGGGCCCATTTTGATGGATGAAAAAACAGAAACTCCATTTTATTTTGTTCATGTCAGTTTGCTTCCATGCATAAATGAAGCAGAGGAGAGATTTGTTTCCCATTCATATTTGTTATATCCATAAGCTGATAGCCTCCATAATAATTGTGCTATGACATTTTATCCCCACTTGTTTATGAGAATTGGGTCGAAGATATTTGAAGTTTCAGAGCATAGTCTAAAATACTTCTATAAATTGTCTTTCTTGTTTTATTTCAATTAAGCAATTCCAGGGCTCAGAAACTAGGTTTAATATTACACTTAACTTGTTTTTATACAAAGGATTGATGTATAAACAAAGAGGCAGAGAGACTCTCTACCCCCACCAGCTTCTCTCCATGTAATTTGTTTAGGACACAAATAGCTTTTATGAATATCAATCAACCAATTAAAATGGATGACATTCTGAAGTCCAAGTAAAACCATTTAGGTAGATATCTAGTACATAGATCCTGCATTTAACAGGAAAAAAAAACAACAATCCACGTTCTGTTCTGTGCATTTTGTATTCCTCTCTGTAACTACAGTTTGTGAGTTTACACTTCAAATAAAAAACAAGCTGACTGAAAAGTGTAACTGTGCCTTTTCAGCTTACTTCCAATGTGAGATGAATACTAATATTTCACTCCCTTCAAACAGTATGAAAAATTGGTCATTGAAAACCCTAAGTATGTTGGTGTTGCACTTGCTTGGTTCAATGCTTCATTCATTCTTACCTTGCTTTAAATTGAATTTCAACTCACAGAGAGAAAAAAAAAATGGGAAAAGAAAAATAAGAATCAGTGAAAGCAATAAAAAGTATAGAGAGCATAAATAAAAATCTGCCTTCTTTCATTCTGTTACAAAATATCAGAAATCGCCTTGATTTTTTCCTTGCAGTTAACCATTTGTAGGGAATTTCAAAAATCAATTTGTGCTTTTGTTTGTTTGCAACCTAGATTGTTTCTTATTAAAACAACAACAACAACAACAACAAAGCATGTGTATGAAAGAGTGATTTCATGTCCCAGATTTATGATGGGAGCAGTTCTGAAAATACTGAGAAAGTAAAAGTAGTGTAGGTCAATGCTTCAATGTAGTTTTATTTCCTTAAAAGGTATAAATGAATACATTTGATGTTATGTGATTATAGGACCACTTGGCTGCACACTTTTGGACATGCTCACATTCTGAAAGTATTGTTTTCTCTGGTCTCCCATGTTACTACACTCACTGGATCTCCTTACTCTTCACAGTCTTCTATTTCTTCATGAATCTTGCATGCTTCATGTCCTTAGCATATAGAATAAATGTTGGTGCTGCTCAGGCTTCTATCTTACGTCTTCAAATATTATCACTTTTTATACTCTCTAGGCATCTCAACCACTTCATTTACTGACTTCACTTACTGTACCTACCTGATAATGTCCACATTTACTTCTGCCAACTAGACATGTCTTTTCTATATCCAACTGCTATGGGCATCTCCTCTTAAATGTATCACATCAATTTCATACAAACCCAAACTTATCAACTTGCATTTCCTGAATGCCTAAATGCCCATACTAGAGTCCAGATACCATCATTTATTTTCAGTGTATTCTCCCTTTTCCTCATTCTTCATAATCAATAAATAGATATTATTGATTCTTTTTTCTAATTTTCTTTTTTTTCCCTCAAGTCTCTTTACCTTTCACAATTCCACCCTTAGCATCATTGATGATTTTATGGCTATGACCTCCGAACTGGTCACTCCACATGAAGGGGTATTTCTAGTATGCACACTCTAAGTCATCTTAAGACCTTCTACTGTCTTCCCATTACTACGAGGCTGTTTAAACATTCATATCTGGCCCTCTCCAGCCTCTGTTCTCAATACTTCTATAGTGCACTTTGTGCTCCTACCACACTCAAGTTTATTTTATCCTTTTTCTTGAAACTTTATGTGTGATAATACAATCAACTTTTACTCATTTTCTATGCATCCCTTATATCTCAAATTAAACATTGCCGCCTCCAAAGTGTTCATTGTGTTCTCTCCAATCCAACTGGATTTGTTACCTCCCACAGGCAACTCTAATTCTCTATCACATCACTTATCACATTTATAGTAAATAGTTATCTGTCTTTACTACATAACTGGAATTTGAATTGCATAAGGAACTGGCCTATCTTATTTACTGCTGTGCCTATATTAAAAAGATGATTTTTTTTTCAAAATATGATATTCATGAAGAGAGTGATAAATATTTTACTAGGCAGTTTTAGGAAGACAAAGACATTTTCCTCTTATGTATTTTAGTCTTGATAATATGGGTCAGAAACCCTGTGGAATCTTTATGTTGCTCTTAGAGGCATGGAGAGAAGAGGCAAGTGCCAAGATGAACTTGGCTGCATGGTCCTTAGCCTTGCTGAAGGACACCGTAGTAAAATAAATACAGAACTGCCAGGTTCAGAGACACCACATGACCCAGACATTGGAGTTTTGTTGTTAACCAGCCAGGTAGTGCAATGTGAGTTTGTCCCAATGTTTGAATATTAGGTATACGTCTCAGTGTCTGAAACTGAATGATAACCACTCTATTATGTTATTGAGGCAAAGAGGGCACACTTGAAATTTGTGAACTGTGATTCAAAACTGCAAAATGTCAAAATGAAAACCATTGGTAATGTCTAAATGAAAAGCATTGGCGATGAAAGCAGCATTGTGGCATAAGAAGACTTCCAGGTCTCTCCCCTTGAAGTTAAAACAAGTAGGACAGCTATAATTCAATAATGGATTCTCTGTTCAGTGTACAAACACATCTGAGACATCATGCACTGAGACATCTGAAAGTGGGTGTATCTGAGCAAAGAGCAGAGATGGGTTCTTTTTTATGTTTTCTATCTACATTTTTATGTTTCTTACCTCTGTGTTGAAGTTCTCCCTGAGATCATTGTTTGGAACTCTGCATCTGATAGATTGCTTGTCCAGATTTTGTTTAGTTATTTTTTTGGAGCTTTGTTCTGTTCTTTCATTTGGGACATGTTTCTTTGTCTCCCCATTTTGGCTGCCTCCCTGTGTTTGTTTCTATGTATTAGGTAGGGCTGCTATGGCTCCCGGTTTTAGTAGTGTGGTGTCCTTAGGGCCTAGTAGAACAGTTTTCCTGGTCACCTGAGCTGGGTGCTACAGGTGTATTCCTTATGTGGGTTGTGTGTACCGTCCTGTTGTAGTTGAGCCTTGCTTGCTATTTGCACATCAGTGGAAGGGATTGACCATCTGGCTACTTGGTTGTGAGGACTGGCCATGACAACAGTGGAGGTGCTATTGTGCAGGGGCTGACACTATGGAGCAGGATTCACTTTAGCAGGGCTCTAGTGCCTGCCCATTGTTGCCTTTGGATATGTTCTCTTGGAGGCAGACAGGTGATGCTCCTGCTTGGTCCAAAGCTGGCCAGTGGGCATACCAGCCCTGTGTTTCCTGGGAGGCACCTAGCTGCAGACCATGTTCAGATGCACCCTGTGCACTGCCCAGGGCCACCTGTGTGAGCCACAAGGCAATCTACAGATAGTCACCACCCACACTGGGTTTGGAGGAGCCTAGAGAAGACAAGCCACCAATCAAGGCTGGCTGCTGCTAGTGTCAGGCTTGTGGCTGCTCAGCAAGAGGTATGGGACATGCCTAAGTCAGATGCTGCTTGTTTGATTTTGTGAAACTTTGCAAGATTTTAGAAAAGTTTGAAGTATGAGCCAAAACAGGCAGTTTGCATGGAAAAGCCACTGGAAGCAGCTTGGTTGGACCCTCAAGTTGTGTGGGACTGGGTCTCAGGGAATCACCAGGTTGATGGAGACTCATATATAGGAGAGGCCTGAATCTACATTGCTGTAGTGGGGAGGGTTTAACAAAGAAACAATGAATACTACCAGCACTTCTGTCTGTGAGAAAGCTGCCCCTCTAGCTTTTACCCTGGAGACAGACAACATATTTCCTCCCTATATGTCTCTTACGCCTTTGGAGCTTATAGCTTCTATCTGTGAAAACCAGCAGATATTATGCCTGGGTAAGACAGAGGATGGCTAAAGTCCCAGACAATCCACTTAAAGGGCCTATACATGCACTGATTCTCTGAGGGACTCATTTGTCTCCAGCACTGGGACCCTGGGTTGGGGGCCCAGTGTGTGGTTGGGACCCCTCACTCCTCTGGAAGGGACCTCTACAGCTGAGTTGTCCTTCCTGATTTTTAACAGTTACATTCGGGTATGGGACCAGCCCGTTCCATTTCTCTGCCCCTCCTCCCAGTCTTGAGATGGCTACTTCTGTATATACAGAGGTAAGACTTTGGTTCAGCCAGACTTTAGGAAGTTCTCAATGATGGTTTTTCTGTATTTTAGTTGTAATTTTGATGTGGCCATGATAGCAGGCAAGCACAGTGTTTCCCAAATATTTTTAAAAAGCAGTTTTCATTCACACAAATGCCGAGGCAGAGAAATAATCTATCAAGCATAATGAATACCCAAGATAACAAGGGAATCAGAAAGAAAATAAAAAATCTCCAGAAGATAAACTGAAAGACATGAAAGAATGTGATTTAAATGACACCACAGTTCTGAAAATGCTCAACAAGATACAAGAAAACTCAGAGAAGCAATCAATGAACTTAGAAATAAAATCAACAAACAAAAGGAGTACTTCAACAGAGTTTGAACCTATAAAAAAGAACCAATCAGAAATTTTAGAGCTGAAGAACTTTGCAATTGAGATGAATAATAAACCAGCAAGTTCAGGAAATAGAGCTGACCAGATGGAGGAAAGAATTAGTGATAAGGAAGATCAAAACCTACAAATAACTCAGGTGGAAGAAGAGAGAGAATTGAGAATAATAATAATAAAAAAAAAAGTGAAAGGAGACTATGAGAACTATATGACTCCATTAGAAAGAACAATATAAGAATAATGTGTACACCAATAGGAGAAGAGAGAAAGGAACAAAGAGCCTATTGAAACAAATAATCAAAGACCCTGAACAGCCAAAGCAATCCTGAAAAAAAAGAACAAGGCCGAAGAAAGATGTGGTACATATATACAGTGAATACCACTCAGCCACGAGAAAAGATGAAATACTGCCATTTGCAACAGCATCGATGGATCTTGAGAGTATAATGATAAGTGAAATAAGTCAGACAAAAAACGACAAAAACCATATGATTTCACTCATACGTGGACTTTAAAACAGAAAGTAACAAATGAACAAAACAACAACAACAACAGAAAACCTCATAGACACAGACAACCAGAAGGGAAGGAGAGTGAGGGAAGATTGAAGAGGCTAATGGGGGTCAAATATATGGCGATGGAAGGAGACTAGACTTCAGGTAGTGAGCACACAATGCAATATAGAGGTGATGTATTATAGAATGTACACTTGAAACTTATACAATCTTATTAACCAATATCACCACAATAAATTTAATAAAGAAAAGAATCCAGTTTTGACTAAGCATACTATTTATTCAAAAATATGTTTGATATACTAATATATTCCAGGTAATGCTAGATACTGAAGCTATAAAGATGAATAAAACAGAATTCTCTAAAGACACCTAAAATATAATAGTCCAAATGAACATATAAACAAATAATCACAATACAATAATCTAAAGATTATAATATCAATATGTACAAATTATGGCAATAGAAGAGAAATTAACTCTGTTAGACCACCAGAATAATATTCATAAAGAAAATATTTAATTTGAATTTTGAGAAAGGAGAACAGAACCGTAAATCACGAAGGATGGGAGAAGACATTTATGGGCAAAGTGAACATATTTGTATACCTTTAAGACAGCGTGTTGTTTTTAAGGAATGGTGTAGAGTACTTGTTGTCTATTCTCTTGATTTAAAAGAACAGAATTCTCCGTGTGTTAATTAACATGGATGCTTATAGAAGGAAATGGTAAAATAACAAAAATCTCCTTTTTCTCTTCAGTATGAGGGTGCTTCATGGAAATTTAAGATAAAGAGTTACTCTGTTTTTTAATTAAAGTTTATTGGGGTGACAGTTGTTAGTAAAGTTACATAGATTTCAGGTGTACAATTCTGTATCACATCATCTATAAATCCCACTGTGTGTTCACCACCCAGAGTCAGTTCTCCTTCCATCACCATATAGTTTGATCCCTTTTACCCTCATCTACCATCCCCCTCCCTCCTTACTCTCTGGTAACCACTAAACTATTGTCTGTGTCTATGAGTCTTTGCTTCTTCATTTGTTTATCTTGTTCCTTTGTTGTTTTCAGTTTTATATACCACATATCAGTGAAATCATATGGTTCTCGACATTTTCTGACTTATTTCACTTAGCATAATAATCTCAAGATCCATCCATGTTGTTGCAAATGGCACTATTTCATCTTTTCTTATGGCAGAATAGTATTCCATTGTGTATATATATCATATCTTCTTTCCAATCATCTACTACTGAAGGACATTTTGGTTGTTTCCATGCCTTGGCCACCATAAATAAAGCTGTAGTGGACATTGGAGCACATATATCTTTACGGATAAATGTTTTCATATTTTTTTAGGTACAGTTATTCTTACTTTGGAGAATATAAGAGGAATTTTATTGCTCTAGTAACAATATATCCTTCCTTATTTTCTATTTAAAAACTTTAAATAATAGTATATTAGGTAAAAAATAAACCATATAACAACTTATAGAAAAGCAATTAGGTTTCCTTTCAATTCCTAATAGCATTTGGCTGGTTGTGCTTTATTAGTGCCCTGCGTTTTTCGAGTCCAGTCTCAGAAAAGAATTGATCATGAGTCACATAACCTCTCATTCAACAACATTTATTGAATTTTCAATTTTTTGCCAGATAATCACCTGTTGCTGGAATAAACCAATGGAGGTATAAAATGAACAAAAATAAACAAAAAAAGCACTCTCCTTTTGGAGTTATAGTTTAATTGAAATGATCAAATAAAAGAAGATATACCGAGTGAGTACATACTTAATGATTCCATTTATATAATATTCTAGACAACACAAACCATTCTATAATGACAAAAAGCTTTGTACTCAAAGCTTTGTACTTTATCCCTTTATAAAATGTCAATAATGTGCATAAAAGTAGAATTCACTTAAAACAACCTCTGATAAAATGTCTGACATCCTTAATCATATGTAATTGTCTTAATGTTTTCTTTTAAATGTGATTTACCTGAAAATTGTATTTTGCAAATTATTATCTTAATTCTATTTATTTTAGTAGGATGAAATAAATTCTTGATAGTATACAGCAGCTTCCATTAAAAATTTTGTATCAACATTTATTTGTAGGATATTTATTTGTAGAATTTATTTAGTAGGATAAAATAAATTCTTGGTAGTGTACAGCAGCATTCCATTAAAAATTTTGTATCAACATTAATTGTCTTTAAAAAAACAGACAGCTTTAAGCAGTCTTATTACTTTAATCATAGAATTAAAAACATACATTTTGAAAGAGCATCTTAACTACCAAAGACACAATATAGTGGGACTAATGTAAAGAGAGGAGAAACTACATGGCAGGATCATATATAAGAAAAGAACCTGCCTGCCAGAATCAGGAGCATGTCAGATTATTAAAGCGAGCACACAGGAAGACAGGTGGTAGATGATTAATAACACTGAAGAGGTAAAAATGGATTCAGTCATTTTTTGCTAACTGGAAAGAATTTGCATTTATATGACATGAGAAATCAATATAGTTATTTAATACTGTTCCATCAGTTAAGAAACTACCTTTCCTATACTACATCACACCTTAATCATTCTGTCCATACTAATAGAAACTTTGTTGTAAACTAACTTATCTGAGTAGGCATATATTCCCAGAAAACTACTGTGAAAATAGAAGAGGTACGTTAACAAAAAGTGATATTAAAGGACTGGATGGAATGTTTGAAAGGACTGTCTTCCAAACAGCTCTGAGAGATTTAGAAAAACAAAAACAAAAACAAAATAACAACAACAAAAAATGAATGGAATAACTACTCTCTGACAAGGGAATAGAAGAAAAAAATGGAAATGTTAGGGTCTTTCAAGACAAAACTAAACCACAAAATCAGGAACAACCCTTCTGTGGTTGTGGGCAACTCTCGTCCACCACGAAGAACAATCAAACAGACAAAATTTATCATCAAAGTGCTTGTACTTTGCTAAACTGACAAAAAAGGGTGCTATTAAACTAAAAATCTTATAAAATACACCATTATCACAAATCAATAAATGGAAAATAAAGTCCATAAGAAAACGAGAACACAATTTCACATCACAAATCCTACCCCTCCCCAAAAGAAAAATAACTCTGTAGTGGAAAGAAAACATTCACATGAGGATATGGAAAGTCACCTGGAGTCACATTTTCAAAAACTGAAAAACAGAATGAACAAAAATATGGAGAAGTCAAAAGAAAAGTTGATCGAACTCAGAAAAGATGTGCTAGAAAAAGAGAAAATTACCTCACATGAGAAATTAATTTTCAAGAGAGAATTAGCCCAAATAAAAACATTAATAAAGTCATTGACTAAACACAAGAAAATTAAAAGAATTAAATGACAGATAAAAGATTATTGTATATCCGATAATATGCAGTGGAAATAGAAGACAGGAAAAAAAGGAATGATCATTTTTTTTTTATTTGAAGTATGTGAAGAAAATCAAAATAATGTAACAGAAATAACATTTAAAACCAAAATCCAAAAAATATTCTAAAAAGAAAAAAAAAAAACATAGAACTATCAACTCTGAACCATAATCTTGGCTTTAAAGGATATGAAGTTATTCGAGGTCTCTAGGCAGAGAAGATAAAGTAATCTACACATGGCAATTAGACTGGCACAAAACTTTTCAAGACCACCACCAAAAAAGTCAAAATGGAATAGCATAAGGAAAAGAGAAAGAAAGAAAAAACAAAAAAGTCAGTGAAAGAACGTGTGTACCAGTCATTTTACATGTAGTTGATCTAAGCTCTAATTCAGATCAAAGCTGTATTAAATTACCTTTCAACATACAAGAATTTAGAGAATTCTGCACCTATCAGCCATTCTTGAGAAATTTACTAGGTCAGAGGTCAACAACCTTTTTCTGTTAATGACCATATAGGAAATAATTTTCACTCTGTGGACCATATGGTTTCTTCTGCAACTCCTTAACTTTTTTTTTCTTTTTAGTGTGAAGCTAGATACAAACAACATGTAAAAAAAGGGAATGACTGTGTTCCAATAAAACTTTATTCGTTAAAAATAGGTGGTGGGCCTTATTTGACCTACAGGATGGACTTTGTCAACCCCTACCCCTATATTGTATGACAAGCTTCATCAAACCAAATTATGATCAGGAAAATTTCGGCAAAAAGACTAATGGTGGGCATTTTAACATATATGAATGAACATATAAGCGAATGGTGTAAATGATGATGATAGTGGTAGAATATTAATGTACAGATGTTATATATTGAGTCAAAGTAAAAATAATGCAACTAAAAAAAAGAAAGGAAAAGAAATAGAAAAAAAAGAAAATAGGAAAAAGGTAATTTTTTGTAGAGTAAGAAGTAGATGTTAAAGGATGGCCAAAACAACTGGTAAACCAGATAGTAGAAAGGTAAATAATAAAATGGATGAAATACATTAAAAAGTATAAGCATAAAAATCTTCACTAGAACAAAAATACAAACCTACCTATATTTTTAAGAGCAAAAAATATTCGTCTCATCATTAAGAACATAGTATACCTAACAGTATACATTATTATAAAATATCTCGTAGAGTCTAGACAAAACATATTAGTAATAACAATAAATATAAAGGAAATAAATAGAAAATGATTTTCAATTTGCCCCACAAGATAAAACTCATCAATCTTTTGTATATTAGAGATACATGCAAAATAAAGTAATTCAGAAAGCCTAAATATAAAGAATAAAACAAAAAAATTTAGGCAAATAGGAACAACAGGTTTCTATATATCTAATATATCAATAGATATAGATCTCATATCTAAGTAGAGTTCAAGACCACTAGCATTAAAGATGCCAAAGAAAAACACAATAATGACTTTTATAATATTAAATCTATAGGTATTTCAAGGAGACTAGAAGGAAAGTCATTAATAATAGGAGACTAATCAGCTCATTCAATAGAAGATATTTATTTCAAGTGGACAAAATAAAAGGAAGAAGATAGAATATCTAGACAGATAATGTATAGTACAGATAATGTATATCTTACAGATTCACTTGGGCTACATAAATATTTGAAACATTTGCAATTTATTTCTGAAGAAAAAACGTTTGATATTTAGACACATCTGCCAAGATAAGGATAATGGTTTAGGCAAGATTGTATATACTTTTATTTTGACTTGAATGACTTTTTCCTGAAATATCTTACACTACATTCTACATTTATTTGTTGCTCAATTGCATATTCTTTGGAAAGTTGGTCTTTAATTCTCTAGAAAGATAGAAAAAGTTATTTTTTCATTCTAAAAGAAACAAACAAAAACATTTATATAACAAAAACAGCAGAAGTAAAGTTAAAAGATAACTGATGCACTAGGAGAAAGTATTCAAGACGTATACCACAAAGAACTAATATCCAAAATATACAATGAACTCTTACAATTGAGGGAGCAATGACCAAAGATACAATAGAAAAATACATATTTTTAACTTTCTTGCACTTTGCTAATTATCTTAGCCTCACATTTCTGGTGGGGAAAGAATGATTACTCGTGAAGCTTTTTGGCGACATAGGATCATGTTTCAATTTTGAATCAAAATGGGAAATGCATTTGGCAAGAAACAGTTTTTATAGAAATAAATCCATATGACTATACCAATGGAAAAGAAGTCAGAGGTAATTGTAAGGACAGAGGGTGACTAGAAGAATTACTTAAGAAAACAAGAGTGTGAATTTAACATAGAAAATCAAAGCAAGTCTGTGAGTGAGTGAGTGTGTGTGTGTGAGAGTGTGTGTGTGTGTGTGTGTGTGTGTATTAAATGGTTACATCTTACAGCTTCTATTGATATGTTCTGATGAATAGGCATATTAAATATGAGTTTATTAAGCTAGGATAAAGGTGTTCTAGTATACTGACCAGTGTCAATTTTAGGCAGAATTTAGCAAATGTAGTGAATTTTTTTGATGAAGTCAATATTCCCTAATCCTACTTTGAAATCTAATTCTCTTCTTCCTCCTCTGTGAAGTCTATTGTAATACAGACTTCACACACACTAAGTATTATCTGATTGATTGAGGCTTATAGGGTTATCTGAAGGACATTTGCATTATGCAAAGTACCTGAAGTGTGAATGTCATGGGTCAGACATCAGAGAGACAATATGGAGTCCATTAGACCTTTCTAGAATTTTTGAGACCATGTTCTGCTTACTCTGAGCAAGTTGCCTTGTGCCCATTTAGCTTAATCTAAAGCACGGCTATACATATCAATTATCTTATCTCTCAACCTACTTGAGGAACGAACAGTTTCTCAGTCCATATTATCTTTTTTCCAACCACCTTAGTTCTAATTTAAATCAAAACTCTAATTATCCTTATTGTTTGTAGCTATTTATTTAGACTAAATAATATCCACTTACCTCTTTTTAATGAAAATGAATTGAGACAAATGTCACACAGGTTCCACAGCAGAAGTGAAATAAATTTCATTCTTCAAACTTTCTGTGCCATTGACTTCCTACTAAGCTCATCCATGTAAATTGCTCCAGTGGTTTTATGGCTGGCTAATTTCGTCAGCCACAGGGGAGATGATCTCTAAAATCACACTGTAATAATGACATTTAAAGCAAGACTATTATTAAATGCTATAATAAAAAAGTATCAATTTCACTCCTGTATTGCATATATATTTTTGGTTATTGAAATTAGGTAGGGATGACAGGGATATAAAGAGGAACTACATAAACGTCTGATTCCACAAAAATTGTTTAAATTGCCAAAGTAAGAATAAGTGACTAATTGTAAGGTCAACATAAATGTTTTATTCAGTTTTTTTCTCCTGACAAACTTGTATTCGCTTAACTGACTATTCTCAGAATAGAAGTAAACGGGAAGAACACAAGTTTAAAAATTCCCCAGATATTGGTACCAAGATGGGGTTATTGCTTGAAATGAGGATATAGTACATAAAAATAGTGAAAGTTCATTTTCCTTTTTGATTACAACACAGTTTTTATTCATAGTTTGTATTCTCCAGAGGATAAGATGTAGTAAACAACGTAATTCAGATTCTTTATTTTTCCTTATTTACATTTTTTATCATGGTAAGAACTCTTAACATGAAATTTAGAAATTTTTTAACAAAATCTCTTAAATTTTAAGTGTACAATGCAGTATTGTTACCTATAGGTACAGTTGTACAGCAGATATCTAGAATTTGCTCATCGTGCATAAATTAAACATTTTTTTAATTAAAATTTATTGGGCTGACAGTGGTCAACAAAAGTACACAGGTTTCAAGTGTACAATTCTATAATACATCATCTATATACTGTATTATTGCTCACCACCGAGAGTCAGTTCTCCTTCCATCACCACATATTTGACTCCCTTTACCCTCTTCTACTTCTCCCCCTCACCCCTTGCCTTCTGGTACCCACTGAACTGTTGTCTGTGTCTATGAGTTTGTTTTTTTTATTTGCTTGTCTTGTTCCTTTGTTGCTCTCAGTTTTATATCCCACAATCGAGTGAAGTCATATGGTTTTCGACTTTTTCTAACTTATTTCACTTAGCATAATAGCTGAAACTTTACATTCCTGAACATAATGGTGTAGAGGAAAAGTTTCTAGGAGATTCCACTGCTCTGTTTATGAGTGCATATTTGTGCATACAACAGAAAAATATAAAGAAAACAAAGAATGACTTCTGTGTAGTGTGGTATGTTGGAAAAAGCATTGAGATTGATTGTATCATTTCTGAGTTTGAGTCTAAATGTTGCTACTTACAAAATGTATGATTTTGAGATTTTTTTAAAATCTCTAAAATAGGCATAGTAGCAACTGACTCTCAGAACTATGAGAAGAGGGAAGATGAATAATGTAAAGGTTTTGTTTTATTTTTAAGTTCAGAGTACTGACCATAAATATAAGTTAATGTATTTTTATCCAGCCCATATCTGATGCTTTACTGATATACAACATCCTTTAGGGTATTCAATTAGACAATTAAAATTTGGCACTAAACAGCATTGTAGCAATGTTAATGTTTGAGAGAACAAGGAGAGATGATACTAATATGGGAATTCAGGCCAATGGCATTGGCTTAAAAGTTAATGCCAGTGTATATGAACCTTCATAAATTGTATATTAGACATATATGTCTAGTGATATATCAGGAGACCGTATTTTCAGTCTCGGGTCTGTTACTAATTCGCATCTCACTGGGCCTGTGTCATGCGGGGCGTCCGGCGGGGTCTCTGGTCCCGCTCCCCACACAAGAACGCAGGATATGGTGAGGCCAAAAGGGAACACCCACGGAGCCATAGGTAGGGAAGTCATACCACTATGGTCTCACTGGAGGCTGGGTTTACACGACGTGCGACCTGCTGTCCACTTTGCTGCCAACCGACCGACTCTCCTCCACTCTCCTCCACTCTCTTTCAGTCTCCTCCTCTCTCCTCCTGTCTCCTCGACTTCCCTCCATAGCCGCAGCAGTTATATTAGTGGCCAATGGCTCAATGGTTACAGCTGACGGCCAACCAGCCACAGCTGATGGCTATCTACTACCTGAGCCAGCACCCCTCCACATGAGGCCGAGAGCCTGGAAACTGCCTTCTGGGGCTCTGTCCCCACAGCCTGTTTTCTTCAAATGTAAAATATCCAGAAAAGATTCTCATTTTATTCAAACAGGATAGGACAGTGACCAATGGAGGGTCAAGGAAAGCCAAAATGGTGATGCAGAATTAGGCTTCCGGGATCGCTGCCTACCCCACTTCACTAATTACAGTTCTACTTTTATCTCCCACAGTTTCATGAAAGATTTCTATATAAAAACAGTTTAAAAGATGAAAATGCAAAGATCCTTTTGGCTTTAATCTCCTGTGATTAGAAAATTCTATATAAAGCTCTGGGGTGGAAAATTGAAAATCCACACATGAGTTTCACAAAGACAAATGCAGTAATAGTATGACTTTCAGCCAAAATAAAATAAAACAGTTTTTCAATGATTTGCTCCCATGGTGTGTTGGATGCATATTCACAAAGATGATGTCATGTATATGTGTCTCCTCAGTTGCTATATTTTTACATTGATGACAAGGGGGCAGAGCTAAACAGGAAAGGACTGGAAAATTCTGTAGGTAAGGCAATCAGGAGAGGCAGATAGACACTGAAATATCAGTCAGGAACAGAGGAGTAGGTAAATGATATGGCTACTGCTGGAAAATCTGGGAGTCAGGCCTTATAGGTTTAAGTCTGCAACATGCAGTCCTCTTTCCGAATCCCTCTACATTGGGTCTAGTAGCAGGTGTGATCTCTGAGACACAGAAGACAGTGTTGTTACAAAGAAAGAAAAACTGATAGACATAGATAACAGTTTAGTAGTTCCCAGAGGGTAAGGGGGAAGGAGGGTGATAGATGAGAGTAAACGGGATCAAATATATGGTGATGGAAGGAGAACTGACTGCGTGGTGAACACGCAATGTGATATATAGATGATGTGATACAGAATTCTACACCTGAAATCTATATAACTTTACTAACAATTGTCACCCCAATAAACTTTAATTAAAAAAAAAGAAAAGAAAAGAAAACAGTGTTGTTACATGAGGAAAGTGGTAGAAGTGAAATCTTTGTTCGTGAACATGCTTTCTACTTTACATTGGATCCTTGGCCTGGATGTAATGAGGACTATTGTTAAAATAGTTACTAGCACCTAAGGTGATTTCTTTCAGCAGAAATCACTTGAAAACAAAAGCATTTAGGATGCACCCTGGACATACAGTAGTATCTCGGTTTTTGAATGTCTCCATTGACAAACATTTCGGTTTACAAACACTGTGAACCCAGAAGTAAATGCTTCGGTTTTCGAACACGCCTCGGAAGTGGAACATGTCATGCGGCTTCCACGGAGTGCAAGATCCTGAGGCCTTGCTGTTGCCTGTTTTCGAACGTTTCAGAACTTAAACAGTCTTCCGGAGTGGATTACATTAGAAAACCAAGTTACCACTGTAATTAAAAAGAGGACTAATGAATCTAGAATGACAGTGAAGCATGAAGCGAAAAACAGATAAATACTGAATCTTCCAAATTGTTTATATTGTTTTGATTTAATTTGGATGTATTTTATGGAGTTAAAGGAAACAAAATGATTTCTATAGCATTCCAGATGTGTATTTTATAAGTGTAAGTGGGGACAAAAACGACCCTACTAAAATTCTAGAATTTGTTTTTGTCCATGGGTTTCAACCAAGAATTAAGTACCTACGGTATGTGGTTTGGACTAGGAATGAAATGATGAATAAAACATCCTACCTGCTATCAGATAACAGTCTAAGGGATATAAAATGAGAATAAATGGAATGCAATATGGTAAATTTCACAATAAAAAAAAAATAAGAAAATGCTGCATTACCATACATAGAAAATCCTTTTCCTGTTATTCCTCTGACATCCTTTACATTTTTTATGGGTCAGAGGACTTATTTATTTATTTATTTATTTTACATTGACCGTTTTTTCCTAAAGTTTGTTTTGTTTTTTTTTACATTGACCGGTTTTTCCTAAAGTTTGTTTTTTTTTTTTTTTACATTGACCGTTTTTTCCTAAAGTGTTCTTTTTTTTTTTAATTATTAGTTTCAGGTGTACAAAACAATATAATATTTATTCCTCTCACAAAGTGATAACCCTCCCTCCCCCAATCTACTACCCCTCTGACATCGTATATACCTGCTACAGTTCCACTGACTCTATTCCTTATGCTGTACTCCACATCCTGTGACTATATATATATATATATATATATATATATATATATATATATATAAATAAAACTATAGTTGACGTTCATTATTATTCAGCTTCAGCTTCAGGTGTACACTGCAGTGGTCAGGAACCTACACCATCCATGAAGTGGTCTCCCTAATAAGACAAGTGTCCATCGGATACCCTACAAAATCTTTACAACATTACTGATTATACTCCCCAAACTGACTTTCATATCCCCGGGGCAATCTTGTGGTTACCGATTGTGCCTCTAATCCCCGCATCTTCTCCCTCATCCCCACCCCTACCCATCTAGCAACCCTCAGTTTTCTCTCTGTATCTCTGAATCTGTTTCTGATTAGTTTGTTCATTTATACTTTTCTTTAGATTCCACATATAAGTGAGATCATATGGTATTTGTCTTTCTCCGTCTGACTTATTTCACTTGGCATAATGTTCTCTAGGTCCATCCATATCGTTGCAAATGACTTATACTTTAATTGTTCGTTTTCAAATATGGACAAGATGTTAGCTGCCCACTCCAAAGTGAAAAAGCAATAAGGCCGCAATAAATGCCTTTGCCAGTCATTGCTCTCAATACCGTAGTGTATTTATATTGGAAAAAATCACCACTTGAGGTTTTAAGATAATAGCATGTAGTTTGGTAGGGGATCAATTGCCCTATCTGTGAAGAAGCATTGTGTAATTTGATACAGGAATTTATTATTTAAAAATCTGAGAACAGATTGATTTCAGTATAGATTAGAAATTATTGTAAGTATTAATATAATAGATATTCCTTATTTCACTTTCTTTTCATTTTGAGAAATAGGTTGAATTTCCATTTATGAGTGTTCATTTTTTAAAGATACAAAAATCCATCTTACTTAAAACTAACATTTTATCAATAAAAATAAATCTGCTTTTAGTATTAAAAATGATAGAAATATTTCCAGAAAATTAATACATAGAGGCTTTTAACTCTAATTCTTTAATTCATATGTTGGGATATCATTATTCATGGCAGAATTAGAAAAGCTTGACAATTAGGAAAACTACTAAATTCGAGTGCATAGACCTCTGTTCTTTAGTGCTTTTCCAGAGTATAGCAATGAAATTTACTACATAACTGGGGAGAGGTTCAAATCAAATGATAACATCTCCCATCTGTGCTGAATATGACGGCCTTCTTATCTCAATTAGTGATGTAGCAATAAAGACTTAATAAGAGATTGGTAATGCTCAAAATGGGACATGGATTGAAAGAGAATCTGCTGTGGTCACACCTTTCTTGGATAGTACTAAACTGAGTATACTGTATTATTTTCCTGCTGTCCTTTCCCCAGCAACAGAGCAGACACACACCATGTGACTGTATTTGGAGATAGGTCATACAAGGAGATAAAATAGGTTAAGTGAAGTCAGAAGGGTGAGGCATAATCCAGAATGGGCCGATGTCCCTACAAGAAGAGGAGACACCAGATATCTCTCTTCCTCTCCCTACTCCACACCCAGGAAAAGAGGTCATGTAAGATGTAAGGACACAGAAAGAATCCGGTTCACTGCAAGCCAGGAAGAGTGGTCTCACCAGCAACCAACCCTGACAGCATCTTTATGTTGAATTTCCAGCCTCTAGAAATGTGAGAAACTAAAATTCTGTTGTTTATAGTGTTTAGTTACGGCAGCCCAAACATGTCTATATCTAGCTCTGTCATCTCTATCTATATATAAAATGAAATTGTACCTCTATATTTTCCTTCCTGGAGTCTCTGGGATTGGAGAAACTTTATTTAGATTAGTTCCTCAAATTGTGACTTATTTAGACATGTTTGTAGATAAATTATTAACTTGCTAGTTTCTCCATTTGTAATGCATGAGGAAGAGACTTAGCAACTTCTGGATATCAAATTAGGACAATTTTCTTACATGTATTCACAGTCCTATATACTAATGTTTCATGAAATCAGAGAAGTTGTAACTACTCTCCATGAAGCAAAAATAACCCTTGTTTCTTTTTCAATGTGGATTTCATATGCTGCTGTTGTGTTTCAGATAGTATCTCAAATCTGATTATGAAATACAGCCCTCTGTTCATGCAAATAAAACACAGACCTGCACAAAACTTTTCAAAACATAGGAAGAGTTAAAATGCATCTAGGCCTATCTGAAAGTAGAAAGTGTACATGATTTTAAAAAAAACCTAAAATCAATTGATTAATAAGTGCTTGAAAGATACCTATGGGATCAGGATATCTGTCATTGGGATAGCTCATGCATGGTGACACTGACTAGCATAATTTTGGAAATAGAACCAAGTCGATCTCTGTCACTGAAGGGGAATAAACCTTGCTGGGCTTCATTATGTTCTATAATCCATATTTTAATTTAAGAAAATACATATTAATTGTGAACTCATTCATGCCCTTAACTGTACTACTACAGAATCATAAAGGAGACTATCCTGAACCTATAGAGCAGGCACATGTGCCAGGTATAACTTTCTCACTCATTTCTTTTCTTTCTTTCTTTTTTTTTTTCAAATATGGCTTTAATATCTCCCAAACTAAATTCAAATACATTACATTTTCAAGAAAAAATAATAGCAAAAGTATTTACAATCACATCACCTGACACACGGACAGGTATTAAAATCCTTTTTTCTCATGCTAACTTTATATAATTTTGTACAAAAGAATTAGAAACAGTACAATTTTGAAATTTTTACTTACCATTTTGTCATCAATTCTCCTTATAGTTATAACTTTGAAAATAATAATAACCATAATAAAATTTACATCAAAATTCAAAAATATATTTTTTTAATGAAATATAATTAAACAGTTTGTACATTTATGCTTTTTATGTTATATGTTATTAATGACATGGCAATGAATATCTTCAGATATATCTTTTTTCCATTAAATTACGTACTTTGGATAAATTCTTATGAATAAGTTGAGATCAAATTATAAGGCCATTTCTATGACCATATAAATGAGAAATATTTTACCAAATAGCTTTTCAAGACAGTTTCAATGTGGTTTCATTTTATACTATTTACTATCAATTTATGGGTTTTCCAATTCAATAATAAACTTGACATTAGTTACCACATTTTTAAATAAAAAATATGCACTAAGTGGTTAATCTTTAGAGATCAAATTTAATTGGATTCACATATTTACTTGTTTATTTGGTGTGAATGTTATACAATGTGTATTACTGTGGAAAGACACATGTAAAGCAGCAAGCAATATGTAGAAGGGCCTTTGAAAAGGAAGTCATTACATTGAATGGAGGAGAGGTTGAAAGATAGTACACAAAACATCACGTCATAGTTTTGGTTTGGCTTGGAGAAAGCTGATGATCAGGACTGCTTAATTAATTAGAATACTGAAAATAGTCCAGAGGAAAAGAACATTACTGGTGGCAGTGTAAAACTTCCTTGTTTTTCTTTCTTAAAATCTCATAGTGTGAACATATGCCATATTCAAAGAGAAAATAAAAAGTGTTCTTGATAACTTGATGCCTAGAAAGTTTAACCAAATTGATCAATATTATATATCTAGTCATAAGCAGAGGCAGGAATTGAACCGAGATAAGTACTTATGTGTCACCCCTCTACCCACTCCAACCCCCACTTCACACCCCCCCCACCAAGTTGTTATTGTTTGGGCTTAACATTTAAAGAACTTTACAAATGGTTAACTATAAGGCATGATTTGAGAGTATATGTCACCCAGAAAGAACCGCCATTACATAATTTGAAAATTCCACTGTTAATTATCTCTTTAGTTAAAACATTCAAGACCAGTGTTAGAATTAAAATGCTACTGGGAAGTTGGGATCAAAATTTAAGATGTTGCTATCTTGCACATGTTGTTTTCCATTTTATTGTCTTTTAAAGAAACGGACTACTGCATATATAGGTTTTGATGACATAAACAACTAGAATCAATGTATTTTTTAGAGGAGTATCTTGAGAGAATGCATAGAAGCTCAAACAGCAGTAGGAATACACTAGATTCTTCATGTGAAAAAATGACAGGATGCGGCAGAACCAAAAATGGGCTATACAAATGCCCGATTGGTCTGGTACAGCAATAACCTTATATACATTACAACACTGCTTTTGGGTGAATCAACTAGCAGAAACATATGGGCATATAAAGGCATGCACACACAAACACGGAAATATGATTGTTTCAAAGTATGTAAAGTATTTAAATACGTATTCAAATATCTTTTAAAAAACCTACTACATCGCATATATAAACTAGGCATTGCACTATTTTCCTCTGTCCAGATCTCTTATTTGGCCCTATACTATTAAGGCCAAATCAGTCGATCCTTTGCTAACCTCCCATAATCTTTGTGCAAGTTTCTAAGATAGCATTTATCACCTTTTGGCAATTATTTATTTATACTGCTGTCTTTCTCATCAGACCTGTAGATTCTGGAAAGCAAAGAAATTGCTATCTGAATTTGTATTCCTTGCGCATAACTTAGTTCCTGGCACATAGCATGAAAGAATAAATGCTTTTTAATGTATGAATGAAAATCTTCTATAAATAGCAATGGTGACATTAATGAAATACAAAGACTTTTTTTTTCTCAGCTTAGCTTTCAGTGGGTAAGAACAATACTGGTAAATAAGATCTTTAAAGGACTCTATCATGTATTTGTTCAGCAGTAAAGCACTAAATTTCCTTTTTTTTCTCTATTTATACTATAGTGTTTCACTTGACATTGACTAATGGTGGAAATAGTTTGAGGCCTGAAGAGAAAATCCATGTCTTTAATATTTACTAGTGATTCTGTAGTTCCTCTAAAAAGTAGATCTTATGGTCTATAAGACAAGTCCCAATGAGAATAAATTAACCCAAATCTAAAAAGGATTTAGCAAATCACAAGGAGGCCATTTAGTGTATACCATTTATTTGCTTTTAGAGAAATATTCATAATACCTAGAATGGATAGAGTGTTGAGAGTTATTTACAGAATTTTTAGAGAAGAAATATTTTTATGCATAAGTTGTTAGAAGTATGCTGTGCTTAGATTTTAATGGGCACTGGATTATGTGTAACAAACCTAGAAGATGAACTAGAAGGGACATTGGAAAGTTTTTTTCTGAGACCACATTCCAATGTGCTGCTGTGGCCAAAATGGCTGAAAAGAAACATGGAGGAATTTGTCACAGTATTATAAACAAAACAACTTGCATATACATTTTCTTAAACCACGTGCCTGCTCTACTGGAATACACTCCGTGCAGTGAGATTTTGGTTACTATACATCGAAATAAAAATTAGAAACACTCCAGAGAAAAAGCAATAGGAGAAGTCTTATCTGTGGAAGAGACCTGATTATGTAAATGTGGTGGAAATATCTCCCTTTAGTACAAACTGGTGTAAACAACAATTGTTTGCTAAAACATACATCACAATTCCAAAGAAAATCATTAATTTTATTTCCTACAAACATAATTTGAATCATGGACACGTTTATTGTATTTTTTCAATTTATTTTGTGGAGTGGGGTTTTTTGGGAGGAGGAGGTTGTTTTCTCATCTGAAATATTAGGATTAAAAATATTGCTGAGGAAATTCTTATTCTTGGCTATAAACTGACACCTATGAAATGTGGCAAAAGGTATTGGACTAGATTTCATTAGTACAAGGACAGAGTCTATATATATATATATATATATATATATATATATATTACAATCATATATTATATATGTAATCATATATTATATATATACTGTATGTAATTCATATAGTATATATAATACATATATTATATATATGTTTATATTTGCCAGAGCCAAGAATTTCAAAAGTATTTTTCTGTTTTTTTTTAATGAATACTATTACATGTATGGCATATGATAGAATCCACTCTCCCTTAGAAATAAAAGGTTCAATAAACAATTTATATGCCATAATTCCCTGTATATTATAGCTTCTTTTATCTCTGAATATTAGAGCTATTTTATCAAGAACTACACATGCTATCCAGCCTAAAAATCTATACATACATTATTCTTACTCATTCTGTGTGACTTTTATATGAAGTAGAATATTCTATGCAATTTGGGAGATCCTGAAGAATATTATAGTATATGATGAGAAATGGAAATACAATGGTCATAACAAAAATCAGAAGTGAGTCACAAATGTGGTATAAAATTAAAAAGTTCTGTGATAGATAAAAGAGCTAACTGATTGCTTGTCTTACAAATGGGGATGCTTTATGAAATGAGATTACATTTGATGTGAGTCAGGCAGCATAGAGAGAATTTGAATATGAGATGCAACAGGATTTGAGGATAAAGATGTACAAGACAAAAGAAATTATATGGAGAAATCCTCAAAGCAGGAATATGTTTGGTTGTGTGTAAGGATTAGTTGTAGTTAATTTGGGAAGACATATAGATATGCACTACTAGTGGGAAATTAGATAAATGTAAGGCATTTTATTAAGGGAATTCTAAATAAATTTTATCCCCTGAGAAAATGGAGATGAGCAGATTTTGTAATCGCATGTATAATTGAATCTTAAAGCTGTGAAACAAGCACAGCTTAAACAAAAGAAGTGGAAAACACAATGTAGTGGCCAATGTAGCCTTCCAGAGAAAATGCTTATCTCAATGGGTGAAAATTACACAGTTTTGCTGTTTTGCATTATAGAATAGGGGGAAAACAATTTTGAAAAGTTTAAATGGGAACGCAAATATGAGCATTTCCCCTGAGGTGTTATATATCTAAGGAATCTTTTAGTGACCTGCAGGAATCCTGAAATATTTGAGACTGAGACCTCATCCAATTTCTGGGTCAATAATGTGCAAAGCGCCTGTATTATGCTGAAGATATATGAGAATGCATAAGCACATTTGAATTGTAGCTATTTTAGAGCAAAGCTTATAAAACGGACAATACGTTCTACTCAAGTCACAAGTAAAATATGAATATAGAATCTCTAAGTGTGTTGCCTATTTGAGTAAGGGCTATTACATTTTTTCAAGAATGTATACATTTTTACACTTATAAATCTAAACTATAATTGGTTAATAGTTTTCTAAATCTGTCCTATCAATTGAAATGCATGAAAAGAAATGTTTTAATGGCTTAACATGAAAAAAGTATGTGCATATATTAACATTTTATATATATTATCATTAGTTGGAAAATAACAAGAAAGCAACTTTTGCATTCTCAAATCTTAATTCATCTGGAATAACCTTCAACCTCAAACTCTAACTTATGTTTAGCATATTAATTATTGTCACACAATAAGTAGTTCAAGTGTTATTGAATTGAATTAAAGATGCAGTTGAATACTTTGTAGAATTTCACATATGTGCTATTTAAATATTATAAACTATATATACATATAGTTTTTGTATACTACTTAGGTATCACAAAATCTGTAAACATATTTTCCTTTTTAATATCACATTAACATTAATACACATATTTTAATATATTTTATGTTAAAATTCATAACATAGAAGAGCTTTGGCAATAAAGTTAAAAACACAAGTTCATTTTCCCTCAAAAAGTGTTATTTATTCAATATCTGAGTACATAAAGTGTTAAAAAATAAGCCTATCCAAGCCTCAACGGATCAAATTCACTTTCCACTTTCTTTCCCTACATGTGAGAAAATGAATAAAAATTCTGGATCTTGTCAGGGCTTGATGAAAATTCAGAATTCACTAATAGAAACTGAAGTATAAAGGTGCCTAGTAACAAATTTCAGAAGTAGTTCTTTTACATCAAACTTTATAAATACAAATGAAGTCATAGTACTAACAGGATTTTGGGAGTTGCGATACCAGAAAATAAAATTGTGAATTCTCCTTAATAACACTCTTTGAAACAGTAAAAATAAAACCTTCCTGATTTATTGATTACCTCAAATGAAAATAGCATACATGGCAACTGTTTCTCATATCCACAACACCAGATTGTCCCTTTTATTTCCATTCAAGAATCATGTTTTTCATTCTGTTGGAGAACAATGTGTTACTGTATCGAAAAAAGTAACATTCTGAAGTAGAAGGGAAACAACCATATATATAAATGTAATTTGTATGGAAATACAAAGTTTTAAATATGGTAAGACTTATTCAGCAAATCATATGCAAAATGCACCTGAATGAATACAAATAAATAATGATGTTTAGGTAATATTGTCTATTTTGAACAGGGGAGGCAGTTGTATAGATACCACATTACTAGAGATTAATATTTTCAGAGTCTCTATTTTCCATGACAATTGATAGTATACACTCATTGACACTTTTTAATTAAATTTATGAACCTAAAATATAAACCCTAAAATAAAGAGAATATAAACATTTCTCTGTTGCATACTTATATACACGTTAGGCCTATAAAGCTGCAGAAAGTTCTGTGGGTTTTAAGAGAGACCTACAAATAACTCTTGCCATAGCTAAACTCATTTTTTGTGTCACCACTAAAATGTTCCTACCAAACCACTAACCCTCAGACTAAAAGTAGAATTTAGTTACTATCTTTCTCAAAAAAGCATCAAAACTAATTTTATCCTGCATTTTGCCACTGTTTATCCCACTCATCACTGGAATCCTAGGCCCCTAAAGTCATTACAATCACCTGAAATTCATTTACACCCAATTTCTCCTTCCATATTGTCATCACCTTCCTGTTCTAACTGAAACCGATTTTATGGCCTGATAACACTGTTTATAGGTTTCTTCCAAATATGGACAGGCATGTGCTTTTTTCCCACCTTCCAGGCAAATGTCTAAAGGTTGTCAGTATCTGGTCTTTGATCCTCATTGCTACTTCCCTATCTTTTCCTTTTCTTAAAAACCCATCCTTGTTTCACTTATTCACTGTTTCATGAATTGAAGCTTTTAGCCCATCTCTCACCATTTGCCTCTTCATCCAACTGCTGGCGACATTATTGGTGACTGTAACATCCATCCGCCTCCTTGGCCATAACTCAAAACCCATCATCACCATTAACTTCACTTCTAAGGTCTTAATATCGGTCTTTCCACTTTGAAAAGTGTTTCATAAATCTTCAGTCTAATTATCCTATTTCTCTCACTCCAACTATTCATTGATTCTATTAGAATGCCCATTCAAATTATCTCATCTTCTTTTATTACTTTTGATACTTTATTTCTTAGAACAATTTTTAATTTATAGGAAAACTGTAAAGATAATACAGAGAGTTCCCATATACCCTGCTACAAGTTTTCCCTATTATTAATATCTTGCAGAAGTATGGCACATTATTATAATGAATGAACCGATATTAATATATTATTATGTAAAGTCTATGCTTTATTCAGATTTCCTATTTATTACGTTTAGCTATTGTATCATCTTAGGCTACCCTTAACTGTGACAGTTTTTTAGATGACCTTGACAACTTTGAGGATTAATTGTCAGGTATTTTGGAACTCCTCCTTAAACAGAGTTGGAGATCTGTACCTCTTTCAGCTGTATTCCACTGTTACTAAACTGGAGCCCTGTTGATGTCGTCATGAAAGGTGCGTGAGATAAATCATTCTACAATCGTATGACTATATTTCAGTCTTTTATTGGATCTGTGCTCCTGGGCTGTGAACTTCAAAATTGTTTCTGAGTAATTGTTATATGTTCCTAGTCTATTCCATTTCTCTGTCTCTGTCACTATCACATCATTTCATTTGTCATCAGATGTCCAACAATCTGATAGCTTCTTTCTCATAATTTTATGGGTGGCCATGCTTCCATTTTCACCAAAATAATATAAGCAGTGATGTAACAACTTAATTTCTCTATCTCAAATTTATCAGTCTTCCTGCATCTTACGTACAAATTCTGCCTTTATTCCAGTTTCATTAAATGTATGGACCCTTGAGTTGTAATGGGACCCCATCCATCTTGTCTACTAAATAGTATCTCTTGTAATTAGTTCTCCTCCATCATCAGTTCCCCCTGTTATATGAACATTTCTGAAGATGTAATAAATGCTGTAATAGTTACTGATGCAAAATTCAGCCCTTCCTTTCTAGCTATTGCTCCTTTTTATTTCACATCTTAGCAAAAAAATGCAGGACATTTTTCCACACTCACTCTCTTTACTTTTTAATGTTTTGACTTTTAGGGACTTTTAGCAGAGCTAACCATCAGTGATTTTAAGCATTATGTTATTCAGACAATATTTAATAACTGGGTATTCTGTGCTAAGCACTTTTATAGGCACAAAAGAGCAGCGATCAAATCAATGTCTGTGCCTTCACAGAAATTCTATTTTAGAGCGAAAAAGAAAGATCATAGGAAAAGGAAAATAACTTGTTATCTCAGGTACTGATATGTGTTGTGAAGAAAAAGAAACCAGAGTGAGGGTATAAAACATGAGGAGGGAGGCTTTTGTGAGAGTGTGGTCAGTTGAGTCCACCCTGTCAGAGTGACTCAGCAGTTACCTTATTGTAAAGCTTTGCTGGTTCAGCTTCTCCATCTTGTCTAACTTTCCCCTGACTTCACTGATGTCATAGTCTCCTTTCCTAGATTCTCCTCAGGTCCCTAATGTTAAGTATCATTCTGCTCCTAGTCTCCATCTTCTGGTGATGTTTCTTTTCTATACATGTTTTGTTTTGTTTTGTTTTCCCCATAGTTGATCTCATCCAGCTCTATAACTTTGAAACCCATAGGTAAGCCAATAATTTATAAATTTATATTTTGGGCCTCAATCGCTACATGCCGCACCAGAACCATATACACAATTACCCACTTAATATACCTCTTACTTAACATGTTCTAAATTGAAGCCTCCAATTTCCCTCTCTCTGAATCTATGCCTTTCCTGTTGCAGCATCCTCCACTGTCTGCCCAAATGTTAAAGCTCTAAACTCCTGCCCCCAAAAGCATCAGATGACTTCTGGTAGCCCGTTGGCCAGAGTAAAAACAGCTTCAAAGTTTGGTGAAGGCGGGGGGCGGGCGGGGATAGGTTGGTGGGGTAGAGAATATCCCACAGTACCACTGAGAGTCAGTGTTGAAGAAAACATGGTGGGTTTTGTTTTTTATATGGCTACTTCCGGGAGGCATTCTGTACATAACTCAGAAATCCCAGGAGGATCAAGTCCCAAAATTAACACTGGCTTAAAATCCCTGTCTTCCTTTCTTGCCTCACGGCCCTCACTCTCTCACATGTGTTTAAGGACGTTAATTCACTCTTGAAGTATCTGGAATCAAAACCTTTTCTCAGGGTCTACTTTTGGGAAATCCGAACTAAGTTAGTCATTTTTGCTTTTTCTCTCGTACTGATCAGCTACCCTCAAGCCACCAGCTTGAACCTCAACTGCAACTCTATTTTCTAAATATATCTTCTAAATCCAGCCATGTCTCACCCCTCTACTGCTTCTCTGATAAATGATAACATCTTTATTCTTTATCGTTGGGCTACATGAACTCTATTCCTGTAGTAGTACATCAATAGCCTCCGAAAATCTCCTTTCCTAACCTCTTTTTCTCCTAGAGCCTCTTCTTTATACAGCAGCACAACTGAGCATTACAGAGTATATATTATCCCCTCTGTATATGTGATACACGATCACACATAAAGTCTTTTTTTTTTTCCTTTTCCAAAGGCCATCATGGTTTGTTTCTTACCTCCATGTCTGACTTAATAACAAATCATTCTTTCCCTTTCTTACTATGTCCTAGCCTTTTTGGTCTTTTCTCTTATTTCTTGATTTTTAATAAACTTGTCCCTGCTGATGTCCTTTATACTTGTTGTAACATGTGCTGCTAAGGCTCTATCTTCTTTGCTTGGCTCTCTCTTTCTCATGACTTTGGTCCCTCATCTCAAAACACCACCCCAAAGAGACTTTCCTGATCATCCAATCGAAAATAGCCCACTCATACCTTCTCTCCAACCTTCTCTCATCCCTTACCCATATGTATAGTATTCTTCACTGTCTAGAATTATATTATTCTTACTAGTTTACTTTTTTATTGTCATCTTCCTCCACTGGTATGCAAGCTCCTTAAGGCAGAAACTGTCTTTTCATCAGAAGGAATAAAATCTCTGACGTAAAATGTGAATAAAGTAAAAGACATCATAAAACAGTTTCTCTCTCAACATATCTTCAACACAGAAAATAGGAAATAATGTTACATTACAAATAATTATAAAGAAATTATTTTACATAACATGAAGTTACGATGGCAATGAGATATTATTTGGAACATACTTAAACATTGTGAATCAATATAACTTCATTGGAGTTGAATTTATCTTAGGTAGCTATACATATGTATATTTCATTTGGGAGCTAAAATTTAATTGAAACCTGGGGAAAATGTGAGAATACAAATTCCAGTCATTTAAATGAAGATGATAAGTGTTCAATATGATAGAATCATAATTGAGTTGAGTTTAATGTGAAATCATTATTGGAAGAAAGTAGCACACAGATCAATAGTTGCTCTGGGAAAGAAACACATTCTGCTCGAAAGCATTTAAGTACTTAGTGGTATTTTTAATGTAGAAAACTTTTAGTCACCTAGATTACATTTGATTTAATCTTTTTGTTCTGCAGATCTAAAGCATACATTGTGAAATTGTCATTACATTCATCTTGTGAATGATTGATAACTATTGGAAACTCAAACATTCACATACATAACTTAAACTGATATATGTTATCTATTCTGTAAATTAAATTAATGAGAAGAGCAAAAATTAATTTATCAATGCTAACATTTAAAGACTTCTTAAATTAATATTGACATAACTTTTTAAGAGTAGCTGATGTTATCCTTTAGGAAGCCAGACATTTTGTGTTGTAGCCTGTAAGTTCTGACAAGGAATTATGTAAGAAATAGACCATTATTTAATTACAGTCTAAAAAACCCATTATTAGTCTACAGTCTAAAGAAACCCATTATTACACAGAAGAGTAAAGTAACAAAGATTGATGATTTTAGTGTATTTCTTCTTTGGGTGATATTAATTCCTTTCTGGATACATTAATTTTATATTGCTGCTGTAACAAAGTACCATGAACCTAGCAGCTAAACACAAAACCAATTTATTAGCTCACAGTTTATTGGTCAGAAATTGGAACATCGAGCATAATGTACCAGGGTTTTCTGCTCAGGGCATCAGAAGGCAGAAATCAAGGTGCTATACACACCATCTCACCTGGTGTTGGGATCTCCTTCTGAGCTTACTCAGGTGGTTGGCAGAATTCATGTTCTTGATTCAATTTCTCCATGAACTGAGGGACTGTTGTCTTTATCTTCAAAGGCAGGAGAAATTTCCTTACGTTGTTGAATCCCTCTCATGCTTTGAATTTCTGTCTCTGACCTCTAAACTCAGATTTGAAGGACTGATGTAATTAGGCCTGATCTGCCTGGATAATGTCCCTTTCTCAAAGTCCAGTGTGACATATAATGTATCCTTGTCATGTGAGTAAAATCCTAGAATACTAAATTCATAGTATCTGGGATTGTTCAGGGCATGTACCTCAGGGGGAGGCTATCTTGGGAGGCCATCTTTATAATTCTGCCTGATTTCTGAGTAATGCCACCTGTTCAAAACACTTGAACTTTCTTCTACCATTAAAAAAATAATAATTAAATTACATTCAACCTAAATGTTTACTTAAATCTTTACTGGCGACCTTACTAGGATTTATGGAGGATATATATATATGTGTGTGTGTGTGTGTATATGTATGTGTGTATATATATATATATATATATATATATATATATATATATATATATATATATAAACTTTGCCCTAGGAGGACATTTTGGGGATTTGTTTTATAGTGAATGGAAAAGAGGTAGGATGGGAGTGTTATAAGACAAATGTGCCTCTTTAATATAAGCATGCAGGAACTATAATTTCCTTCTCATGAAAAATGTTCACATTAATTATTTTGCTCACTTACACTTACTATCACACATGACATTCTCTCTGTCTTGTTTAATAATTCAGAGTACAGCTACAATATACGCTTTCATAAAGATAACTTCTTATAGCTCCAAAAAACGTACCACACGTTGTGAAGATTATGTGCCATCTTTTTTTCGTGACATTCTAAAATTAGGGAACTTTAACTTCTATGTATACACCATACGCTTATTATTCTATTGTGACTAGAACACCCTTTCTCTAATCATTCTCTTTGTATAGCTAATTAGTACTCATTTATTTGCATAATATGTTCAGGACTCATCTTCAGAATTATTTGGGTGGAAGATTAAAATAACCAGAAATTATTTGCAGCTACTCCCTGTTGAAGTAAGATATATCCAAATTAGTAGAGAATTTCTGTGAGTTTATTGGAGGCAAACTGATGACATATGCAGGAGAGCAAGATCTCAAATACTCCTGAGAACAATAGTTTTGTAACTTCTTTTATGCATTTGAGATGAAGGAGGGAAGGTAAGGAAGATTTCATGGAGGTGGGAGAAGGCCAGGCGGAGATTGGCTTACAGGATAGTAAATAAAATTCTGTGCTCTCTTGAGGGTGGTTATGGCTTATTTCAAAGGTATGTTAACCTAGATGCACATAAACAATGGATGGGGCTTCCTTAAGGCAAAGATAAACCTTTCACTACACAGTTATAGGCCTGGGGCATGACTACCCACCATGACCTGCCCAGTTAGGAGTTTATGATCAGATCACCCTGTGAGGTGACTTTGCACAGAACCCCTTTATTTCCTCCACAAGGATGTAAGTATCAGCAGGAAGGAGTCATTGAGGGGCATCAGGATCTCTTCCCCAAAAGCACCGTGTGTGAAATAGAGTAAGTGCAGAATGCTTGTTAGTTGTCTAACAATTGTTATAAAATCCTAGAGTGTAACAACAACAGAAATGGACCAGAATAGTCTTTATTGATCTGTTTTCCTCTTGATTCTTAAGGCTCACACACAGAAAGAACTATTAATCAGCAACCAATTTAAAATATTCAAAGGGAAAGAAGACTAGAAAAGAGAAGGCAAACTTAAACTATGTGACTTGAGCCACTTCTCACTGATAGCCAGCAGCTCACACACCTGAGACCATGGGACTTACTCATCTAAGTCTATAGTATAGAATTTGCAAAAAATAAAATAAAATAACAAAAAAATGTACCTAAGGCAATATATTTGACTGGAGTTGAAATCCATTGGTCATTCTGATAAGGTTTAAGGTAACCGATCACTCCACTTTATGTTTAAAATAATATCTTTTTTACATTAGTTCTCAAAATCGCTGCTTCCTGTAGCAAGATAACTGAGAATCTGATAACTGACTACAAGGAGGGTTATCTTTTTGTTGTTGTTTTTTCCAGAATGGTTTCTGAGAACTGTATCAATTTCTGGTTTGGTTACAACCTGTCTGAGAATGATCTGCATTTAATGGCTTTTTAGGTATTGAAAAACAATACTCGCTTTATTTCCAAGTAAAAGGCATCATTTTCCCCCATTTACACTTGTTTTTATATTTAAGTAAGCAGACTTTGTGTTATTGCTGCTTTCTTACTTAACCTTTTAATTTTTGACTAATCTGTTTCCCATAAAGTAAATTCTAAAAGGTGGAACAATCTCTGAGGCAATTTAATAGGAAACATAAAAGACAAAATTATCTGCACTATCCACAGGAACACTGAAGGTGCTGAGTAAAAGTCACTTAAATATGATCATTTTCCTTCCCAGTTTTATTTTTCCAGTACTGAAAACGTTAGAAATTGATAGATGTTTGTACACACTGGTTAATTCTTATAGTATCAAATGAAGCCCGCAGTGGTGTGTAATTTCCATGGAGTAGCTGATTCAGTTTGATGGTACGGAGCTTCCAGAGTGAGAGACGTGTGGGAAAATGGTCATCACCATTTCCGAGTCAAATGGAAAAAAAAAAAAGTCTTAAAGCACAATTTTCTGTGTTATAATATGAATGTCATACTTATTACAGAAACATATGTTACCAACATTTTATTAAATTTGGTGATGTGAATTTTTAATTCTAATTTTTAAACAAAGAAAATTATATCAACAATTAAATTATTGGTGACTAGTCACAAAAATTTTATTGTCAGAGGATTGTAGGTACCACCTCAAGAGATACTGAGAAAAAGATGCTCTGCAATCATACATTCTATTATCTAACCACATTTTTTATAATAAGGGAAATTAATGGATTTCATAAAAGATAAATGTGGGAATATAAGATACATAAGAAGGATATTAACAACTTTAAATTCACATGTTAAGAATCTTATTAGAAACATTTAAACAGCTGCTGTTTTGAATAATATAATTTGCTTTATGTAAGCATTTTCATTTATCACCTAACAACTAATTTTACCTTCAATAAAGCTGGATTTCTGAAACTATGGCAATTGGACATAAAGTGGATGTCTGGATATGGTGTAATAGCTGAATTAGGTAAGTAGAGGAACGATATAAAATAGACTTTTACAAAAGAAATGGAAATTTTTTTTCCTAAAAACAATTATGCAGATGGTTTCTCAAATCCACACATTTAAGTTTTGCGTTTTGTGAAAGCAGAGATTTAACACAGTATTTCAGCATAACAATGTTGGAGACAGATGACTTTGATCATGTAACACCATCCCAATAGTCAAATTAGCTGAAATGTGCTATACATGCATGAGGGCTCACAAGAAAATTTACAAAGCATCTCTTTTTTATCAAAGAGATCATGTCAAATCTCTCAAAGTAAAGATTTCAGGAACAAGTTAATTAGCACTTATGGTCAAACCCCTTAATTTCTTATTATGTAAAAATCATCACTGCTCTAGGAAAATCACATTCATAGGTTTGCTTAAAATATGTGTATACCGGGGGTGCCAAAAAAAATGTATACAAGTGGACACTTTGGTCAAGCAGTAGCTCACTGTAATCAGAAGAGTCTGGACGCTGATGGTAACCACTCTGAGCACCTCTTGTAATTGTAGAAGTCAAACGTAATTTGTATTCATCTTTTCTTATTGGTATATATTATTACAACTTTAATAGTTTTTCCTTTCTTAAAATGAGTATACATTTTTTGGCACCGTGTGTGTGTGTGTGTGTGTGTGTGTGTGTGTGTGTGTGTGTGTACCTACTGTGCACGTTTCTGTAAGGACCTTTTCATTGAGTATCTCCATATTGCCTCTCTGTGAGGGACTGAAAATAAAGATACCTACCAAATTATTTTTAAAGACTACTGTTTACCACTATATGCAAATAAATTTGAAAATCTAGGGGAAAAAGATATCTACAGCTTGACCATCATCATTAAGCTTAAACATGGGGATTGAGTAGGTACACTGTGAAGTTTACCAGAACACCCATAACCATAAATAGATGCTATAGTGTAGAAAATAGGGTATTTTGAAAGATGAGAATTCATTTATGTAATGGGGAGGGGGCTGACTGTAACAGATGGAAGATACTAAAAACAATGATATCTAGTCATGAAACCAGACCTCAAATATCGAATAAGGCCCTTTACAAACTCAAGTAAAGCATGACTCATTTGAACTGGAACTCGAAGATAATTCAGAAAATAATGCAGCACAGTCAATTGGATAATCATCTGGGTCCTCTGAAGATTCCAACCAAACTTACTGTAATATTAATACAGATTAGCTTTCTCTATATGCTTTCTGCTGCTTCTTCCATTATCAACTATCTCTGAATATCTCATATTTAAATTCTCAAATATCTGAGAAGAGATTTCAGGCATTGCAATCTCAGAATGATAGAGCAGTGTATAAGTTGGCTTCCTATAAGTTAGATATCTGTTCCAATCTATTTTGTACATCTATTTTGTTCATCTTTGGTAATTCCCAGTTCCTTAACAGAATCTCCTATTATCCGATGTCACCACTTACGAGCTTCTGAATGATGTAAGTGTCCCACTCCCTCATGATTCCTTCATTGTTTCAATAAAGAGGGTGTCTTCTAGAATTTCCCAAGGAATATAGCTATCTAGTAGGTCCTTGGGTCTTATAAAATAAATTTATTTTTATTATATATTTGATTCCTTCCTCAAAAGTCTGCCAAGGTAGCTCTGACATTTGCACCTCATACACTGTGGGCCATACTTTTTCCAGTGTTTCAAATGCCGTCCCATCATTGGATTAGGACATGCTCCAGGGGCATTAAACACTGAGGTAGGGATTGTCCCCATCTCCACAAACTCTCCCTTATTCAAATTTATATTCTACTCTCCTTGGTCTAGAACTTTTAAGATCACGCCGAGTTACGTTTTATATGTTTCTGTTGGAATGTCTTATCCAGATCCTGCTTTTCCTTTCAGGAAGGAATCATGTCCTTCTTTAGCACAGTATGCAGTTCCCTTGTTGAACCATGCTGAGACCCTCTGTCATTGGTTAATGGCCAACACAGAAGTTAGAGAAAGTCTTGAGGAGACAAATGTTGTCTTGTAAGGCATTTGCAGAGACTTCATTAAGGAGGAGTCTGCCTTCTTTTGGTATTGGGGATGGGAATCGGGATCAGTATTTTCAAGCTTATCTACCCCTATGCCCCAGCCCAAATCTCAGAATCCAACTGCTTTCATATGAGGGTCCTAGAGATGGTTAGAAACTTGCTGAAGCTGTGAATACAGGGTTTTCTGAAATTCTGATACTCTTATAATCAAGTTGGTTGACTGGTCTTCAACATCGTGTGTCCTCCAGCTGTAGAAGATGAAGGTCTCTATACAAACTGTCATAGGTGCTTTTTTCATCCATTAAATTGGTAATTTTCTGGCTCATGTCTTTAAATTTCTGTTTTCAATACATATAGTTCCCCAAAAAAAGAAAAAGAAAGCATTTTTTTGTCCTTATAATTATTATTTCCACATATCATTCAAATATTAGATATATTGTAGAAACCCAGTACTCTTAGCTTTTCTATAGTTTCTGCCATTAATACTAAAGAAAATTGTGAGATATAATATTTTGCAAATAAATAAACACCCTCATAGCCTCCATCCTTTGTTGCTAGGACGGCATGCTCCTACCTGCACCATTTTCATTTTATCAATGTGTGCTGCTGAGTTATTCCATCTTAATTAGAATTTCTCTCTGACATGAATCATGACATAATAGCTATTTAGCACTCAGAATTTTGTGATAGGTCAGTTCTGGGAGCTGTTTTCCTCCAAAGTCCAGTAACAAGGCAGTTATGTTACTTTGAAGGATATGTATTTAGCTGATGTGTCAGGTAACTTGCATCAAAGGTAGAGATTACTACTCAATATTTAAAATGAGCAAAGAAAAATGCTGATATGTGCTTCTCAACCAAGGAAGAACTGTACTTGTGAGGCAATGATTCTCAGGTTCTACAAAAATCTTAAAGCAACTCAGAAACTTCCCAATGAATTCTGGAAGGAGGAAGGATACTCTCTGTCCACTCTTCTACTCAATGTTTACTGTCAGAGTAAATTAAGACAGGGGTTTTTAAAAATTTAGTAATTCAAAAGGGAAAAATAAATCTGTCATTATTTACAGGTGACATGCACCTAGAAAATTCAGAAAATAATGTATAGATTGCCTTTTCAATATACCATGAAAGTACATTTGACATGCTAGTCAGTGTGTATGTGAGTGTATACCCACATACATGGAAGAAATCATAACAGAATCAAAACAATACTCAGAACTAAATTGTAAAGAAAATTCAGCATATTATTCCTGGATTATATGTAAAATAGTACTAATATTCAAATGAAACAAAGATGTTCATTAACACTATTCAGCATCGTAAGGTAAAAATGGAAAGTTAAATATAATGATAAGAAAAGAAGAAATCATTATTCAAGAATGATATGATTTGCCTACATAGGAATCTGAAAATAGCTAGAATTATGAAGAAAGCTTAATAAGGTGACTGGCTACACAAACAAGTAAGAGCAAAACATACAAATCACTTGCATTTCTATACATCAACAACATAAGTTAGAAAAGTTATTATTTATCCTGACAATTAAAATTATAAGGTATATAAAAATAACTTTAGCAAATATGCATAGATTTTATTAAGACAATTAGAAATCATATTTAAAAAAAAATAAAGATAAATTTGACCAACTAAAATGACATAATGAAATCTTGGATGTGAAAGCTCAATGAAGACAAGTCTGCACAAAATAATTCAAAACTCAGCGTATTTCCTCTATAATTTCCCAGAAGAATATTAGTGGTACTTAGAATAATGGCAATCCTTAATTTATGTTAAGAATAATGATCCAAGGATAGAAAAAAAAAATTTGAAGAGAAAGAAACTAAGGGATTTCTCTTAGATTGTATCAAGATTAATTATAATATGATAGTAATTAACAGACGGATTTTACCACTTTACTCTTTCTCCATCCATCATTTTCCTGCTTAAAATTAAAGTATTTCATTCTAGTAGCCTCTTTTCAATATCCTAAATGTATTTTATCCTTTGTTTTTTCGTTAAAGTGGTGAGAGCCCACAGCCCTCTTCTTTCTCCATGCTTGTCCTGATATATTGAATAATTTTAGAGAATATTTTCCATTGAGGATATTTCCCCACTAATTTAAGTCATGGTCATCAACCTTAATAACATTCTAAATATGGTAATCCTGTTATTTTAAAAAATCATTTAGCTCTTTAAATATTTACAAGTATCACTAAACATTTCACTGTATTTTTCAAACATTTAACCTGCTACCACCTCCCTATCTCTCTAACTTTTTAAATGATATCCCTTAGTGTTCTAGCTCAATATCCGCATCTTTCTTCTTTCAGCTCTATTATAATTGTGTAAGTGCATTTATTCAAATGTCATGATAATATATCCCCATTTTTGCTCTATACTCCTCTTTAACCTCAAGACTCTTGCTTTAAATTCTTCCTTCCTGCAGCCATATCTTCAATTTATCTTTCTATTAGACTATTCTGAAAAGCATTTATATATGCTCTTCCAGATTTAAAACTATCGAGACAAATAACAATAAACGCTTTTCTCAATCCCACTCTACCTTCAGGCACACCTTAATATTTGTCCTTCCCTTTAAAACCAAACTTCTGAAATAAATTTTCTATACTTAGTATTCCAAAATCCTCTGTATCAGCTTGTCAGTACATTGGAATCTGAACTCTACCTCACTAGTCAGCATAGCTTTAATTACTGAAAACTCAAATTATTGCCATGTCACTAAATTCGATAGACATACTTTCTTATTCTTGTCTTTTTTTGATTTCTCATGACACTTTTATTACTTTACTTGCTGATCATCTATTTATCAGGCAATGTATTTGTTATTGGAATATAACAGTGATCAAGCTCGTATATAATCCTTACCCTAATGAAGCTCACAGTGTAGAAGCAAAGAAATGTATTTATCTAAAAATCACAACGATTAAGTGTACTACAGCGAAGTTACAGAATACATTGTGAGTGCAAAATAAGGGCAGATAAAAGTCTGTGAGCTGATAACTGAAATAGAATTAGGATGATGAGCAAAGGGAAGGAGCACGCTTCTTCCAACTTCATTGTAGAAAAAGCTTCTACAATGGCCAGGAAGTTGGAAGGAGTATGCTGAATATATGGGACCGAAAGAAAATCAATGTTACTGTGGAAATAAGAGTGATTGGGCATCTGTGGAGAATAGACTAGAATTAATGGAATGAAAACCATAGTCAAACATAATAAAAGAACACATTCCTGGTTTAAGACTGTAATCTGATTATTAAAAAGGATCTGTAACACCAAAAAAATTGCTGTGATTGTTTTTGTTAATCTTCACTTATTCAAGTAATGTACCTTCCTTCTTAGAAACAAGAACTATAAATATAAATTAAATTTCTCTATTAATATGAACCCTCATCCCATCCTGCTACCTTTACATCTATACCCATGTCTTACGTACTAAAATATGTCCAACAAATAACATAACATCCTTTTATATTTCAATTATGTGTGGGAGATTATGTAACCAAAGCCACAAAGCACACTATCAGGCAAGCGATTCCAGAGGTTATGGAACAGAACAGCTCTCAGGCCAAATTAAGACTCTTGAATCATATGGTACATAATATCAGTTAAAAACATATAGCAAGAGGCAAGGGGAAAGCAACAGGATAACCAAACTACCTGAGTCCTGGATTACACAACATCATGTGTGTCTGTATCTCTTTTAGGCTTGTCAGTCTTCCTAACTGAGGGTGGTTTATGGGAAACAAATTAAAGTCTCAGGAAGAAGCCCAACACAATGTGGCTGCCAACACAAATATACCTACCCTGTCAAAGAGATACAGGGAAAGTTGTACTGGTCACAGCTGTATATCATTAATTAGTCTACTGAACAGTTACTTGTTTTAGCTGTATCTTGGACAGAGTCCCTGAGGAACCGAATGGGCACATAAAGGGAGTCACAAACGGATGGCCAATTTAGAGATAACTGTTAGCCTCCTGGTGCCATAATCATAGCTTATGACTTGATTTTTCCATTGATTTTATTTAAAAATAGCACTATTTTTTTGTTGATTATTCTATTTATCGTTAACATGCCTTAAAGGTTACCAGCTTGAGATTTATATTTAACATACTTAAAAGTTCTATTTATCTCACAAGCTTTTTGACTTGTTCATCATTATATATCACAACACAACGTATGAAATATTGCTTATATCTCACAAGCCACTGGCTTATTTTCTATAGTTGTTTAACACTTCCTATGTGTATTATCAATCTGTTTTTCTAATTTTTTGAAGCAGACTTGAATATTCTCAAATAGCACACAAAAGTTTAACATAAATTGTTATCAAACTCTGTATTATTTGGTAACTTTTTCTTTCTCTACGTACATTTGAGAGCTATCAACATACATCTGGATCATACGTTTATAGGGTTTATACTTTTTAAATTTTATATCCATCATAGTTAGACAGTCTGAAACTATGAAAAAATGTTTGCACAATTATACACTATTATATTATAAACAACAGAATCACGAGTCCCCAGCATCAGAAAGAGAGTTTCAGTTCCTCACAGAACATGTTGTGCCGGTCCCCAGGCTCCAAGTCACCACAGAGTAAGAGGATCACAGCAGACCTCAGCACTATGCAGTATGTATTGCAGGATGTGTACCCCAAAAACACGAAACCAGAGCTTACGATCAGGAGCTGGCACATCTACCTCTCTAGAGATGGAAAGAAGTTGATCTTTGATCTGGAATATAAATAAATCCTACTGGAGAGAGAAGGTCTCTAGTTTTACCACCCCTGGAATGTAACAAATGGCTCCAGGGGAGATTTTCTATAAATCTCTCAGAAAGTATAACTTCCAAGGCTTGTTGTTCCTTCAATCATCCTTTACCTAGGTTGTCAGTAATCTCTGCTCAGTAATCCCTGAATGTGAGGAAACGTAAAAATATTTATAGGGCATTGTTTCCTGACAGCTGCAACAAATGTCTTCATAATTTTTTCCTGTGAGTTGACTTTTGTCCAGAATAAATTCCATACGTATAAGTAGAAATACATTAATTGCAACAAAATAAAAATCAAGCTAGACACATATTTATTCCTTTAAATTATTAATTACATGTGACAACTTGGATGGGCCTAGATGGTATTAGTCTAGGAGACATGAATCAGACTCAGAAAGACAAACACCATACGATCTCACTTATATGTGGAATCTAAAGAACAAAATAAATGAACAAACAGAAAAACAAAATAAATAAATAGAATGATAAAAAACAGAATGGTCCCCTAGCAAATAATGATAACAATAGCAGCAGTAACAATGATACTAATAATGACAATACCAGTATAAAAATCAAGTATTCACTTAGAGTCTTAGACCTTTGTCACTTCCCTTAAAGAATAGAGCTGAGGACCAGCATGCTCTATAGCTTTATCCGAATTGGACACCATCACGGTACCAAACAGCTGTGCTCAGCCTGAAGGTGTATGTCCGAGACGGTCCTAGAGAGCCCAACACTCACAAGCATCCGTGATGCACAGAGGACAGGGGTCAAGGACCAAAGAACCAGCTTTCACTACTTTTCGAGTTGACACATCTAATCCTTAGCAATAGGAATCACAGAGAGAATTTCACTGGAGAAAGAGCACCACAATACACCGTAAGGAAGTGGCAAGTGTCATGGGGAAACCTGAGTTCATCTCACAGCAATATTGTGGAATGACAGCTTGACACGACATATTGAGATTTCTCATATACATTACAAGATTACTGAGATTTAGTCATTTGAGTCATACAGGAATATGAAGTAATATAAAGTACAAATAAAAAAACCACACACTTCTGTATGATCTCTTGCAGTTACCCCTCTTTCTATCACCAAAGGCTGTCTGACTTCTAATTTGTGTTTCCTGAAAAACATTAGCACCTCTCCACTGCTGTCTGTACCCTGAGGTATACCTTAACCCTCTCTGCAGTGATAGCAGCGACCCAGCCATCAGGCTCTGCTTGATATTTGTCTCTTGGACTTAAGGATTTCAACATAGTGGATTGGTTTACTCTATGAACCTATATATATAATATATACATATATACGTGTAATATATATATATATATATACATATATATATATATGGCATTTACTGTTAGAGCTTTCATTGTTAATTATAAGTTTAAGCACCTTAAATTCAACAATTAAAAAATGACTGCAAATTTTTTCATGGATAGATATGTATAAAAAAAAATCTTTGTGTGTAATTAAAAATATTAATTATAAAGAAAATAATTGAAAGTTATCATAATAAGTACTGAGAGCAATGCCTTGATTCTTGAATCCTGGATGGACCTAAACTGTCATTCATGTGTTAAAAGGATGAGGAAAATCAGAAATATGTGAAAACATGTTTTGACCTCACACTGTCTCCTCAGAAATACTAGATGGGATAATTTTTATGAATATAAAACTTTTATTTTTCCAGCTTATTTCTTCATAAATTATTCTCCATTGTTTACAGAGAGAGATGAGAGTGGTACATGCTCCTTACATTTTATATATAATTTATGGAGCTTGGAGAATTATACAATCTAAAAGGATAAAATATTTTTATATTATATAAAATATTTTTATATTTCCATTAGGTAAATGGAAAACACAGGCCTAATGTTTTTGGTAAAAATATATACAGGAAGGGTGTAAGAATTTTATTTTTTATCAATGACACCATGGGTTAAAGGAGAATGAGTAATACATATACACTGTTGAAAGATAAAGCTGAGTTAACTCCTATTTTTTTTAAACTCTTTTTTAGCATTATTTTAAAATTATTTTTCCAGCTTTACTGGGGAAATTCATAAATAAATGTATACATTTAAGGTGTACAAAGTGATGGTTTGATATTTGAGATACACACACACACACACACACACACACACACACACGGTGCCAAAAAGTGTATACACATCTTAGGAAAGGAAAAAACTGTATTATTAGGTTGGTGCATAGGTAATTGCAGTTTTTGTGATTGTTTTTAATATTTTAAACCACAATTATTTTTGCACCCACCTAATAAAATTGTAATACTCAATATATACTGATAACAAAACATGAATACAAGTCACATTTGACTTCTGCAATTACAAGAGGTGTTCAAAGTGGTTACCATCAGTGTCCAGACACTTATGATTACAGCGAACTACTGCTTGAGCAACGTTGATCAAAGTGTCCACTTCTATACATGTTTTTGGCACCCCGGTATATGTGTGTGTGTGTGTGTGTGTGTGTGTGTGTGTGTGTATGTATAATATTATATATTACATATTTATTAATATATATAATATATTATATATATATATGTAAAGAGAGAGAAGTGTACACACATTTTAAGAAAGGAAAAAACTGTATTAAAATTGTAATACTCAATACATACTGATAACAAAAAATGAATACAAGTCATGTGTATACATTTTTTGGTACCTCCAGTATATATTTATATAGATATAGATATAGATATATAGATATATATAGGTATAGACACATATAGATATCTTGAAATAGTTAAGTAACATATTCAAGTGCGACATGGCCTCTTCATTCTTGAAGCCAGGATTTGAACTTTCGTCTATCTGAAGTCAGACCCCCCCAACTTCTTAACTGGTAAAAATCTATAATTATATAACCAGCATCACTGATTTCTATTTGAAGTCATCCCTTTTATTTTATTCCCAACTATCCAAATATGACTCCCAACTAATGTACTGACACAAAGTGTATGTTCAACTTGGTCTTTTGTCAAAAGTGAGAGCTGAACCCCACCTCCCACGAAACAGCAGTATCTCTCAAGCCTGTTATTTATGTGAGGGACCCTTAGAAACCCAAGAACTACACATTGGTCCCAGGAGGATTAAAAATCAAGATCACTCAAAATCTGGCAACACTTAAAGAACCAATCGGAGACCTGAAAAGCATATCAGGAGCTTGTCAGCACAGATGATTCAGAACCTATCAAATCCTGACATAGAGAGTGAACAAGTTGGTCTTTGCAGAATCTGAATCCTGAATTACTTTGAGCTCAAAACCACCACTCAGAATTCTACTCAGATTCTGATAAGAAGGCATACCAGCAGATGGAGTTTAGGTTGTAGCCTCATCAAAGTGATTGTGTGATCTCTGTGTGTTTCTCCTCCTTGATCTGTGTAGCCTTAAAACATTATGCATTTATTTCTTTATAGTCCAAAGACATTCATCGGAGTATTTTCAGTTGTGTAGGGCTATCTTCCCTAATAGAGATTTAATTTTTTTTCCTATAAAAAGAATAGTTATTTCTAAGCCCCTCTCAAGAACATTTTTCATTTGAGTTGACCAATATTTTAAAGGTGAGGATTTAAATGCCCTCCCTTTTAGAAACACCATTTTTCTTTTCATTTTGAATTCCCTGGAGAACAGTTTGTCTCGTTTATGTTAACTGAGAAAGGTGACTACTAAATATGTACTTTTGGGCATGAAAATGATAATAGTAAATGACATGGTTTTAATTAAATATAAATTGGTTAAGACGATAAATACATTTCCTGCTAATCTCAGTAAGCTTTGTGCCACTAGTAGGAGGTTAGCCCATTTCTTGTGGCCATTTGTGGACTCCCATGATATGCTGTAAAACAGTACACTACATTCATATTGACACGGATAGACTGTCATAAAACATCTTCCATCCTATGGCTGGCATAGCAATTAATTTCAAAGTGTGAACAAGTGTCTGTTTTCTAAAATATATCATCTTAAACATGCCAGATCTGCTATGGCTTCTATTTTCCATATTGTAACAGAATCTTGTTTTTAAAACTTTAGAGAATGATCATTAACACTAAACCTAATGAAAAAGAGTGTGTGGGGGGGAGATGAACTCTTAACAGAATTATTTTATCCCTTAGTAGAAAACAGATGTTAGCAAAAGTTACTTGAAACATTATAAGAAATATGTATATACATACATATATATAAATAGCCTGTAAAAATCAGAATTATTTTTAGTATAATTTCATATAAATTAAAACATTATAATGATTATTTCACCATAGCAATGTTGTGAAGATTAAATTTGTCAATACATATAAAGTATGTAATCCAGTGCCGGTACCTGGTGGGAGCTATATTCTGTGCTTTTATTTTTATCATCATCATCATCATCATCATCATCATCATCATCATCATCTTTGACAGCCATTGTATTTCCTGGGTCAGCATTTGGAAGATCCAAAGAAGAACCAGTGGATGTGAAAAGAAACAAAGCCCTTGTTCACACGACAACAATTCTCCCCGCTGAAAGGAGCTTTCTGACTAATTTCCACTTCTGTGACTTTGCCAGAATCTAAGCCACCAAAATCTAATACAAAAGCCATGACATGTGAAGGATCCTAAGATAGGTTACCCCTGAGAGAGGCCAGAAGAATGTTTTTCAAAAGGGTTGACATCTGATACAACCTTAAATCGTTGCTTATCACAAGCATGAAATCCCACACATTTTCACTTTTAGTGAGACAAAGTGTTACTATTTAGTCTACTAAGAATTACTAGCATTAGGGACATTTGACACTCATTTCCTAAAATAAATAAATAGCACACGATTAAATTGAAAGGTTTTATGCAACATTCTGCTAAGACCAGCTGCCACACAATGCCTGGCAATGTTGCAAAACTCCTATTTGCAGGCACATTCCCAGATATTGGGAATCTCTCCACCTTTTGTGATGGATGTTGCATTTTTAGTGTAACATCTGTGTTGTCGAGTATGTTATGACTTCTATTTGTTGAGTTAATATATTTATAGATATGTTGTTCTGATTTGAGTTTATTGATCATTTTGGTTTCATGTAAGTGTTGAATCTTTTGATTAAATTATTTCCAATGTGATATGATTTTCCAAAGGAAAATGCATGTACTTAATTTTGATTATGATCTGCTTAAATGTATTAAAAATGTGTACTAGTAATAAATAAAAGAATACTGGGATATTTCCAGTTGTGATTGTCATAATTAAAGATCAACTGATATTTTTTCAATAATAGTTGGATTTGGCATAGAATACTTAATAGTACTCTATAATTATATAAAATACCAAAGCGAATAGTAGGAAAATAATCCTTTTTAAGTCCTTAGATTCAGTAACTCTTATTTAATTGTTCAACTGCTGATAACCTCTGAAAGACCCCTGTAATTACATTCCAGCTGTGTAGAATTTTGAGGTTGATTTGCTTTTCTTTTTGTATTAAATATATGTGTTTGCTTTTTAACTTTTAATTTGGAAATAATTACAGACTCAAAGAAAGTTGTGAAGATCATATGGAGAAGACCCTTGCGTTCTTCACCCAGTTTCCCCCAATGGTTAAATTTTCCATAATTATAGTATTGTAAAAAATCAAAACAAGAAATTTGACATTGGTATAATATACTTATATACGTCTATGTCATTTTGTCCCATAATGTAGATTTGTGTAACCAACATCACAATCTAAATACAGGACTACTCTATTGCCACAGAAATCTCCCTCATAGAATTCTTTGATAATCAAGCCTACAACTCTCCCTAGCTGACTATTCCTAACAGCTAGCTGGCAAGCCCTAATGTATTTTTTATCTTGATAATTTAGTAATTTCAATAATGTTATATAAGTGCAATCATAACTGGTACCTTTGAGACTGGCTTTTTCCACTCAACATAATACCTTTCAGACCCATCCAAGTTGTTGCACGTATCAGCAGATAATTATTTGTTTTGTATTAGTTGTGTTCAATAGCATGGATGTACCAGTTATTTTTAACTTTTCACCTATTCGGAGACATTTTGGTATTTCTACTTTTTGGTGATTGCAAAAAAATGTGCTATGAACAATTATGTGCAAGTATCTGCGTGGATATAGGTTTTCATTTCTCTGGGATAAAAACCTAAGGGACTGATTACTGGGTCATAAGGTGTGATAACATGTTTACATTTAGCTTTGTAGGAAACTGCCAAACATTTTCCAGGGTAGCTGTGCCATCTTACGTGCTTCCCACCAGCATGCAGGATACAGTTTATCTGCATCTTCAATGCCCTTCAGTATTGTCACTGTTTTGTTTTATTTTAAACTTTAGCTATTCTAATAGATGTGTCATGAAATCTCATTGTTGTATTAATTTGCATTTCTTTGATGACTAATGCTGTTGACAACCTTATCATGTGCTTATCAGTCACTCATACATACTTTTCAGTGACATTTCTCTTTATGTCTTTTGCCCATAATTCAGGTGTTAATCCTGAATATGAGAGGAATTGACATCTTTACTATGCTGAATCTTCCAACTCATGAACAAAGTTCCTCACTCATTAATTTAGATCTTTGGTTTCTTTAACAATTGGTTTGTAGTTTTTAGCACAGACATCTTGTACATAATTTTTTTAGATTTACACATAAATATTTCATTTTTGAGTGATATAAATGGCATTATATGGTTGATTTTTGTGTTTGCGTGTTAACTGCTAGCATATAAAAATACACTGATTTATGTATGTCCATTCTGTAGCCTGTGCCTTTACTGAATTCATGAAGATTCCTTGGGGTTTACTGCAGAGAAGATACTCATGACATCTGCAAAAAAGAACAGCCTTATTTCTTCCTTTCCATACTGTATACTTTTGTTTCCTTTTCTTGCCTTTTTTTCCTTGGCTAAAATTATTGATGCTTTGTCAGCTAAGAGGGGTGAAAGTGAGTGTCCTTGCCTTGTTTCCTGTATTAAAAGGAAAGCATTCAATCTTTCATTCAATCTTTTATGAAATATGATGTTAGTTGTAGGTTTTCTGTAGATGGTTTTTTATCAACTTATTCCTTGTTCTCTGAGATTTATTTGTTATCGTGAATGAGTGTTGAATTTTTCAGCAGCTTTTTCTGCATTAATAAACGTGATTATGTGATTTTTCTTCTTTGGACTGTTAATTTGATGGATTAAATTGACTGCTTTTCAAATGCATAACTAGCCTTGCATCCCTGGCATAAATTCCATTTGGTCATAGTATACAATTTTATATATTTCTAAATTCTATTTGCTCATATTTTGTATAGAATTATGTATCTATATTCATGAGGGATATTGACCCATATATTTTGTTTTTGTTTTGTTTTGTGTATGTGTTTTACTGACATTGTCTGGTTTTGAAGTCAGTTAACACTGGCGTTAAATAATTAGTAGGCAAAGAGTATTTTTTTTCCCTTTTGATTTTCTGAAAGAAACGTTATAGAGTTGGTTTTCAATTCCTTTTGAAAAGTTTGTAGAATTCTCCAGTGAATCCTCAGGGCAGGAGATTACTTTAGGGGGAGTTTTTAAAGTTATGATTTCAATATCTTAATAGTTATAGGTCCATAAAATTATCTATTTCATATTGGATGAATTGGGTTAGCTTGTATGTTTTATTTCATCTAAATTTTCCAATTTGGATATGTAGAGATACTATTATTCGCTTATTCTTTTGGTGTCTGTATTGTCTATAATGATATAACCTTGTTTATCCCTCATATTATAATAGCAATTTGTTTTTCTCTCTCCCTATCACCCTCATTTTTTTTTTGTCAGACTTTCTAAAACTTTATCAATTTTCAAAGAGCTTTGCTTTTTTTTTTTTACTGGACAATATTGGGGAACACAGTGTGTTTTTCCAGGACCTATCAACTCCAAGTCAAGTCATTGTTTTCAATCTAGTTGTGGAGGGCGCAGCTCACTGGCCCATGTGGGAATCAAACCAGCAACGCTGTTGTTAAGAGATTGCACTCTAATCAACTGAGTCATCTGGCAGCCCCAAGCTTTGCCTTTTTAAAAAATTGTCTTTATTTATATATAGGTGTTTTCATAGACCATATACTGTAATGTCATCCTAGAAACATTTTGTGAATGCCACGAGGTGAACACCCCTAATACCAATGGTTATTGACCTGTGTAATGCATCCCAGACAGATGCATTATATCACATTCTATATCACAATGATGAGGATGTATATTTTTCTTAATTATGCTGTCACATTTGTAAGTCACAAGAAAAATAAAATATATCAATAAATGGGACTTTTTTCACACAGCAGTAAATATGATTTTTAAAAACAATTTACATGCAACACTCTCAGTATATTTAACCAAGTGTTTTGATTTACAAAACTGAAATCTATTTTCAACTTTTCACTATCCTTTTATGTAAACACTTCAAGTAATTCTGATGAACAGTGATTCTACCAGAATCTACCTAATGTTCTTTGAAACATATTGAAGAGTATAATATTGTGCAAAATAGTATTTTTTAGAATTACAATTGATAAGCATAGTAATTACAATGATTTAAAATTTAGTTACATAGAATTGCAATTGAAGACTAAAGTACAAATAAATTCATATTTTAAAATTAACCTGTTTTATTTTCTGTGACAGTAAACTATGAATCTTTGAAAAGTGTGTGTTAATTAATTAATTAATTTAATGTACTATTTGTGTTAAAAAACTTACCCATCTTTTTTTCTTTTTTTTTTTTTTTTTTTTAGACAACAAATTAAATACAGGCTGGAAACTTTGTGTGCTGTTTTGTTCTAATGTGAATTCCAACCACTGAGTCATAAACTCCTGAAAAACTGTGCCTAGAATAGAATGCTGCAAGCAGCAAGATTTGCTATAATTACACTTTAAATAATAACAATGATAAAGTCAAATAACCGGTTTCATGTGTATCTTGAGTTTAAGAAAGCTCTTAACTTCTAGTGCTAGTTGATGATCACTTCTATTATTCTCAATGAGTTGGATTGATAGGAAAAGAAATCATATTGTAAAACCTTTAGATTTTTGTCTACATATAGCAAGCTTTAAATTTCATGATGAATAATTACATATAGGCAGTTAGTCCTAATCTTATTGGTCAATAATAGTAGTTAATGCTTTTATTATAAGAAAAATCAAAACCTGTTTTGTTTTCTCTCTGGAGCACAAGTTTTCATTGTCAAGTTTCTATAACAATATAAAATACCAGTACATTTTAACTTTCAAATCATAAAGTGAAATAGAAGTTAAAGCAGCTAGTCAATTCAATTAAAGCTTTTCTCATGGACATATGTTTAAGAATTTTTTTTTAAATTTTAGTTGAGTGAGAAATTTTCCAGAACTTTTGCATTATCATAGAGTTCTGAATACATACTCAGTCCTCTGCTTAGTTTGTATATGGAAAAGGAAACTTGGGGATCATGTGTAAACCCACTAACTGAAATCTAGGGCCAGCTGTTACTTACAAGAACACTTGCCAAGGACCACAGATTCATTTCAACTGGGGAGACTGGATTTGTGAGTGGTTTGCCCAATGGTAAGGAGGGACATATTCAAATATTACAGATTCTGCAATTATATTAACCCTATGACAAATCATTGGCATTAGGATAAAAATAATAAAACACAAGAATAGACAATTAAAAAATATATCCATATTAGGCGTCTCTTCACAAATTAAATTACTTAGCAAGGCAAGGCTCTTATATGTATATAATATTTACATATAAGAATCAATTTTTATTTTTATATATTAATGCATTGAGAAGTGAAATAAAAATTACCATTGATAACAGCAGCATAAACATAAAATTATTAGGGCTAAATCTGACAAAATATCTTCAAATTTTGTATGCTAGGACAACAGCTGAAGATTGATGAAGACCTCAATAAACAGAGGGATATACTGGATCATGTATGAGTAGTCACCATCTCTTTAAGATGCCAACTTTCCACAAATTATTCTGTCAATTAATGTAATGCCACTCATTGTATGGTCCCTTCATACATATTTAGCTTCACATCCTTCTCCACCAAGCATTTTAGCCTCACTGACCTTCTTTCAGTCCCACAAAATTGCCATGATCCTTACATTCCTTGGCTTTTTCACCTCTGTATACCACTTCCTGGCCACTTAACTCCTAATCTCTCAGATCTCTACCAAAATGCCATTTCCTCATCGCAGTCTTCACTACCCCTCCAGTGCTAGGTCATATATTCTCAAACAGACTCTCAGGGAACTCTGCATATATTCTTCATAGCACCTCGAATTATTGCTAGTTTGAGTCTAAATGAATATCCCTCTATTTCCCTAGACTGTAAGTTTCATTAGAATAAGACATTTTTCCTTTTTTCCCCCATCATTTTATTGTTCTCATATAGTACATTGTCTGATCCAATAGAGGGACACAAAAAATATTAGCTGAAGGAAAGAATTGAGTGCCCATCATCAGATACACACACACACACACACACACACACACACACACACACACACACACACACACAGAATCCAATGTCAATTTTATATCTGTACCAACCTATCAAGTGAAGGTGTCTTTGGTGGAAACCTTATTTTCTATAGTTGTAATGTTATGTTCTATATCCTTTATTATAACATATTTACCAAAGTAGATAAAAATAAATTTGTAAATAGCATGTAATATTAATAAAAGATTTTCAAATATGTATTAGCTATGTAAAATAAAACACTTCATACGAAATCTGTCAACATATTTCCTTGGCACATTTTGTAAGCTTGTGCTGGCCTCACTGAAGACACTTAAATGTGAACTCACTGGAGTTTGGACTGGAGATAGCACCCATTCTCTCTGATAAATTTTTATGTGACAAGCATGAGCATGCTTTGTGAATCCAAACAACTTTGGAAACCCTTAAAATACATGGTTAATTTTTTTTTTTTCTGAATCAAAAGTCTAACAATGACAAAATCGGTGAGTAGCTCAGTTTCCAAAGAAACACTTTCCAAGTTGTTTTTCTTACTTTTTTTTTTTTCTGTTTCTACTACTCATTTTCTTTCTGTTCCCACTACTTGTCTTCCTTTTTGCATTTTTCTTCCCATTTCCAATACTCTTTTTTTTTTTCATTTTCTTATATGAGATGTGATTGAAAAACACAGTGAATGTTTAAATTAAAAAAAAAAAAATATTACAGTAAAAGACACATTGCCATTAATTCCCCTCAAAATACTCCCCCTAACTTTGAACACACTAATCCCATCATTCTTGCCACTTTCTGAAGCAGTTCTGGAAGTCCTCTTTTGTGAGTGTCTTTACTTCATCCTCCATCTGCCAATGCTTCATGTCACTCATCGCTTCTGGTATGTGGCAATTTCTGTCAAATGAAAACATTACGGTGTGTCCTCATCCACTTTGTTCACCGGATCTGGCATCGTGTGACTTCTGGCTCTTCCCCAAAGTCAAAATGACCATGAAAGGTAAAAGTTTTGAATCAATTCAGGACATTGAGGTAGCCACAACAGCACAACTAAAGACTTACAAAAGAGGACTTCCAGAGTTGCTTTAGAAAGTGGCAAGAACAATGGGATAAGTGTGTTCGAAGTGAAGAGGAGGATTTTGACAGGGATTAATGGCAATGTGTTTTCTACTGTAATATATATATATTAATTTAAACATTCACTGTATTTTTTGATCACTCTTCGTAACTTTATACTTTTATCCTTTATTTGCTTCTCTTACACACTTTCATTTCAATATGCTTTTCAATGAATGAGATTTCAAGCATCTAACTAACACTTTTTAGAGGAGAAAATTTTCATTTCATTTGATTTACATCATCAGTCAGTTTTAGTAATGCATGTTGTAGGGTTCCAGACAGAATTGTTAAAATTGTCTCAAGAAAACAAATGATATTCTACAAACTTATCTTAATAATATTTCAGTGATCAATTTGCAAGCTTCACTAACAATTCTTTAAAACATTCATTGAATGTTTTTCACGGTGCTTTGATCTTTGCTCTGTTTTCTTTGTTGATTAATCCAGACAGTCTTAAAAAGCTCTTTGAAGAGAAGCAGACCTTTTGGACAAAATGAGGTTGATTTACAAGTTGTTAGTGTTGGGGATATAAAGACTTTAAGTTAGGAATGATTTGAGATAGAGTTTTAAATCAATTTTATTTTAAATAATAGTTATTTCAATAATATATGCTATGATATCTGGAATAAAATGATGAAAAACATTTTCATATTCTCACATCCATTATATTGGAACTTGTGACTTGATGTATTTATTTGAATTAATTCCTGGATGGTACAGGTTCTCAGCACAAAAATATGAGCAGTAATTTCAATTAGTCCTCACTTGTTACATCTGTCTCAATGGAATCACCATAATAAATCAATTATTTATTTAAACAAGCACTGATTTTATTTTTATTCCTTGGCTTGTAGCATCTTGCAAAGATATGTAAAGTAAAAAATAAAATAAATATTAAGAGCTTATTTGTGTTACACTCTATTCTACGTTCTTTACATACATATTTCATTTAATCATCATAACAAAGAAAACAGCTATCCACTAATATTGTTCCATCTCAAAGTTCGTATAACTGAGACATAGAATTTTCTGGCAACAGCCAAAAAACACACGATTTGAAAGTGCCAGTTGGAGGAATCATTTCAATCAATCAGAATCTATTAAGATCCTGTCCTCTTAAGTGTTACACTATAATGCCTCCTCCTTCCAAATATTACTATATATCTGATGTTAAACATTTATTGAAAATCTTACTGAAGTCTTTCTTTCTAACTAATAATTTCAGTTACACTTTTAAGGAAAGAAATGGTGAATCTGTATTGATATTTAAACATTCCCCTGAACATTAAGGATAAGTCAATCCTTTTTTTCACTGGAGCCAAATATATCTTCCTTTGATGTCTCATCAAACCTGAGATTTTTAAGAATTTAAAAACTAGATGTCTTAGCTGAACATTTTGCCTGGTTCAGAAGAATATGGATTTATTGTATCACATCGTGGTTTCAAAACATCACATTTTTCCACATTGTCAACTGATTATCTTTTTCTTACCACAGTTCATTGAATGGGCTTATTAATCTTCATTTCTTCCCAACATTTCCATTTCCCTTAATAACTCCCTTTGACTTCTATTAATTTTTACTGCTTCAATTCAAAGTTAATGACTTCCATTGACATATTTGTTGACTTGACATTCTATACATCAAGCTGAATTTTACAAGCAGGGAGATTAATTTGGAAATTTTAATGTGGAAATTTTAAAACTGAAATAAACAGAAACAAAATACAGCTCAAAGAGAGTTTCATTTTTCATTGCTCTAGAATAGAATCAGTTGAGGTGATATGCCCCTAATGCATTCCATATCCTTCAACTTGGTAAGACATCAGTTATCATCTCTTCTGTCAGTTACAGAAGAGATAAGGTTCTAATAAATAGGAATCATGGTTAACTTTAGAGTTAATATTTATAATAAAATGAGAATTACCATCATAATTCATGGGTCATCTGTAAATTATTTACATTAAATTTAGTTGATGATAAAAGAAAGCACCATATTAAGACTAGGAATAAAGATATAGCCACTTATTTAATTCATTCATTAAACATTTTTTTTTAATTAGCATCTTTTACTAAACTGTGACATATAGCATTCTAGATTGGAAGAGTGCAGAGGAGAACAAGAAAGGACTTTGTTTTCGTGGAAATTTCATTTTGATATTTATGATAAAAAAATAAAAAGGAGAAAATATTTTAACATTGTAAGTGCCAAGAAGTAAATCAAGTTGAAGTAAGACAGAGATTAAAGAATTGACCGCTAACCTTAGTATGGACATTGAAATAATATTGTTTTACTGGAATAATGTTGGTTCCTTGCTATTTAAAGTTTTCTTTTGTACTAGGGGTACACATTTTCTTAACATATGTTTCTGGAGCCTTTATAAAGACCAAGTTAAAAGTAGCACTAGGCATGTCTAATGAGATTTTCCTAAAACAAGGTAAATCATTGAATATATTTAGAAGCCTAGCATTCTAATTAAGTTCACAAAAGAAAAGCCTTATGAAATATGGTGCCTGTGGTAGGTAAAGTTAGGATTTAGAATATTATCTATAGTACCTTTCTATAATTTCCATCATTTTTTTTTGCAAGGATTGAGGCCATGCAACAGTTCTCCACAATGGAGAGCGGCAATATCATGTATCGCTTCTCAGTTAAGACAATTAGAAACCAATGTACTTCTTCACCTCTTGCTTTCCTGACTGGGGGAGACATATAAGACAATGGTAATGATGATAAGATGATAGCATCAAAAGATGGAGTGTGCGTGGATCCCTAAGTCACCAGACAGAAGAGAATTATTGATAACCTGCATTAGGCTTTGCATGAGTAAGGGATAAACTTGTATTGTGCCAAGCCATGATAATTATTTGTTTCTTTATGTGTTTATTCTGGTTACTGTCATTGCCCATTGAAGAACATCATGGTAGCTTCGAGTTTGGGGCAATTAAGAATACAGTTATTTTAAACACTCGCATACAGGCTTTTGTATGACCAACAAATCAGTTGGGTAAATATCTAGGAACACAATTGCTAGGTCATACTGATAGACTATGTTTAGCTTTGTAAAAATCTATCACTCAATCTTCCAAAGTGGCTTTACTGTTGTGCATTCTTACCAGCAATGAAGGGGAGTTCCTGTTGCCTACATCCTAGCCAGTATTTGGTGTTGTCAGAGTTTTGGATTTTATCCATTTTATTGGCATATAGTGGTATCTCATGATTTCAATGTAGAAATCTCTGACGGCAATGTTGTTGAGTATCTTTTCATATATATATATATTTTAAATCTGCATATCTTCTTTGGTGTTTTAGAATTTTAGTGGTTTTAGTTTGGTTCTTACTGTTGACTTTTAAGCACTTTACATATTTTATATACAAGTCTTTTATCAGATAATATAAAATTGATCATTTTGTAACTTCTGAAACTTGCAGGGATAAATAGTGAGAGAAGGGGAGGTAGTGAAATGTAAGGAGGAAACGAGAAGAGAGAGTACAAATACTTAAAGTACACATCAAAGGCAGTAAAATAAAAACGGACCTTTGAATTAAAATATATACTTTAAAATTAATATATATATATATAATATATATATATATTATATGTGGATATAAATATAAACTTATATATTACATATATTATTAGGTTGGTGCAAAAGTAATTGTGGTTTAAAATGTTAAAAATAATTTCAAAAACCACAATTGCTTTTGCACCAACCTAACAATAGAAATGTATAAGTTGCCAAAATGGCAAAAGAAGAAATAATACTTAAATAGACAAATATTAAAAGAAATTTAAGTGAAATTCGGGAGTTTCTCTCTCAAATAAACACTAGCGCCATAAAATTCTTTTGTGAAAATTTTATAGATTTCAAGTAATAGTTAATTTGTACCTCATAAAAATTTTCTAGTATAAAAAAAAAAGAGAGAGAGAGAAAGAAAGAAAAAATGGGAAGTTGCTAACGGAAGGATAATCGTCAATCTAAAACCAGGTGAGGACTATAAAAGAAGAGTATAAGACAATTGCATTCATAAGTTAAAAATAAAATAATCAAATTATGAATAAAATATTATTGGATCTGATCCCATCCTCTTAAAAACACAACATAATCAAATAGGTTTTAGTTAGTCTTATGGACTGAAATGTGTTCCCCCAAATTCATACATTGAAGTCCTAACCCCTAATATGATGGTATTTGGAGGTGGGCTTTGAGGGAGGTGTCTGAGGTTAAATGACATCATAAGGGTGAGGCCCTAATCCCACAAGACTGGTGTCCTTATAACTGAGGAGGAGACACCAGGGAGTGTTCTCCATGCACATGCGCACAGAAAAGACATGTGAGGACACAGAGATGATGGCCATCTGCAAGTCCAAAAGAGCCCTCTCAGCTGAAACCAAATCTGCCAGCACCTTGATCTGGACTTTTAGCCCTCAGAACTGTGAGAAAATAAGTGGCTGTGGTTTAAGCCACCTAGTCTGTGTATTTTGGTATGTCAGCCTGAGCCAACCAATACAGCTAGGAATGTAAGAAAAGTTCAATGTTAGAAAATATATACAAATAAATCACTACATTAATAAAACTATATATATATATGTATATATATATATGTATCTATACATCTGTATAGATTCATATACATATATATATATAGTGATAAATGAATACAGAACAAAAAGCTTCTAAATGTTCATAACTTATGGTAATACATATTAGGAATCTAGGAATAAAGGATATTTCTTTAACATGTTAAGAGTTATATACCAGAAACTTCTGACAAAGATATCCTTAATGGAGAAAAAAATAAAACAATGTCTTTAAGTTTGGGAAACAGAATATCCATCATCACTGCCGCTGGTTAACACAGGAATGGAAGACGTAGCCATTGCAATAAGAGAAGAAACAAAACAAACAATAAAATAAAATACAAACTACGATAGCTAGAGGGATCAGAATGGCAGGTGACATCATCGTATGGACTTTGAAAAACCAATAGAAGCAGCAAATTGTTAAAACAAATAAGATTACTCAGCAAGATTAAGAGATGTCAGATCAAGTTATAAAATTCAAAAGAAGCAAACTCAGTTCATGGAGAGATAAGTACCATGCGGTAGCTAGTCCATAAAAAAAGGAAAAGCTATTCACAATAGTACAGAAATTACAAAATATCTAGGAATTAACCTAGCAACAATGTATAAAATGTTTAAGGTGGAAAATTTTAAACTCAAGTACTATAGAAAAATTATGAAAAATATGTATATATTACAGCCTCTGGGATGGAATAATTTAATATTAGATTAAATATTTGGCTCCTTCCTGTCCCTTCAGCTTCACTTCATATTGTTTCTTCCTTGTACTTGCATTTGAACCACACTGGCTTTCAAAAGTGCCATTTTCCTTACACCCCCTGGCTCTTCCACTCTGACATTTTCTATGAATTGAAAACTTTCCACCTCTTTATCTAGTTAACTACTTGTCATTCTTCAGATTTTAACAGAAATGTCATTTCCTCTGTGAAGACTTCCTAACTCCTCAAATGAGGCCGGGTGTCTTCTTACACTCACAGAACCTTGAGTATTTTCTTCAAAGCATGGGTCACAGTTATTTGACGTTTAAATTAATATGTCTACCCCGAGACAGTAAGTTTCATTAAGATAAGGACTAACTTATTTGTCTCCATTTTATTCTCTCATATAGTACATTGTATGGTGCACTGTAGGGACTTGAAAAGCATTGATTGGATGTAGATACACACACACCATACACACATGCACACCCATGTATATGCATACATATATACATATAAATGACATCTAATATAAAATCATATTGATACTCATGCAAATGTTTCAAGTTGAGCTTTTCTTAAGAGAACCCTCTCCCTTTTACCTAGTTAACTGCTATTCATGTTTTCTCTTGCTTCTGAGCTTAAATGTTATAATCTTCAGATCCCTATATGTAAGCTATATTCCTCTTTTTACCACACATTACAATTGTGATTAAATATATCTAGATATAGGCATAAGACATTTCATTTACTGTATAAGAATAATATATATACACACACAAATTACACACACACACACACACACACACACACACAATTGCTATTTGGAAGGCTGTGGGCATTTGATTATTTGGTCCATTCATTTATATGTTACATTATAACACAGTTCCTGCGTTAGAAAACAATCTGCAGCATTCCATTGATTTGGGGAAACTCACAGTTGTGAACTTTTACTTTGCAAATTGTAAGACCTTATTCATTCATTGTTCTTGAGGAATACATTAGGGTCACTTTAAATTTGAATACATGTTCCTGTGGCTTGATCTTTAGCGTCCTCTTAATATTTTTATTAGTCTCTATTTTCACCCTGCCTGACACCTGTTAGACTGAGAAATGATTTTTCCAGAAGGAGACAGAAAATATTGCTTATGTAATGATGGGGTTATTTGAGAAATGTACTGTCCTCTATTCTTTGATCTGGGGCCTGGTGCTTATGCTAGCTGTGATCTGGGGCTACCGGGAAGAAAATTATGTGGAGACTGAAAGCAAATGCTAGGCCAAGCTTATGATGAGGGTATTTAGAAAGTGCTCCGATGTTACCCTGCAGATATCCCTGAGGAATGTCTGTGGGGTCGAGGCAAAGACTGGATGGAGCATTGTGGTGACTCTGTCTGGTGGCCACGGTTACGGAGAATGAGTGAGTACCTGGTGTTCTGAGCTTTTCAACAGGATCAGTTATTAGCACCCAGAGTCTTAGGAGTATCTAGGAGTTAAGCTCATAAAGATCAGATTTCTTGTAATTTGTGAAAAAGAGACTCATTACAACTCGAATAAGAGGCAGAGATGAGTGGATCAAGGCGACCATGCCAGATGTTTGTGTAATGTATTCCTGTCCCACTACCTCTATTTAGGCGTGGCGGTATTAGAGAGTAAGTACCACATCCCATCAATGACATAGAGCTTCGTGCGGAGGGAGTGTTTAGTGGATTTGTTATCTTTGCAAGAAAGCATAGGTCCATTCAAATCTTGGTTTTAATTCCCTTCTATGGTGTATATTTTTACATCGTGTTGCCACTTAGATGAATTAAAACAAATGGTGTGATGCACCATGCTTTTGAATGAGTAGAATTAGTAAAAATACTTCCCCTACCCCATAAATTTAAAATGGATACACATAAGTAAACATGGGACACAAACAAAATGGGAACTAATCTCAAAACGTGGCCTTAGCGTGGTCAGAATTACAGTGCAAATTGCAACACTTATCTGATAGAATCTGAGTTTCCAATGGGTATAAAAAGACCACCCATGGTTCAGGCCATTTGCAGACCACAGGATGACTGGTATGTACAAAGCAGGTGTTAACTGCAATACACTGAAACCTTGGTTTCTGGTTTGACCCAGGATATCCATACAAATGCATAGTCATAAGCTAATATTTAGATATTACTTCTTGATAAAAGTTAGTTCCACGGCCACAGAAACCATTCAATGTTGCCTTCAGATCTTTTCCTGGATAGAGTTTTCTGTTTCTGTAGAGTTGGGGATTTGCACATGTAACATGAGAACATGAGCAGATAGATCAAATCTATCTATGTTTGCATGTGTATTAGAGACAGCCAATGATATTATAGAACACCTATTTTTATAATTCTCTATTTTATCTAGGCCATAAACTTCTTAAAATTCTCAGTATACATTTTCTGTGCTTCTTTCTACTCAACCCTCAAATAATTTTCTTTTAAGATTAAGGGAAATCTGTTCAGCTGTTTTATCGCTAAGTGAATGTGAATATATATGTATATTTTACCGATACAGGAAAGGCAATCTATTGTAATCACTTTCTCAGTAAATCTCAAAAGGCATCTTCTGAAAAGTTCAGCCAAAATACAAATGATATCAGATGCCTTAAAAACTATCTTAACTGGATATAAGGAAACAAAATGTTCCTATATTTCTATACCCCAAAATATCCCATTTTTTGGAAAACTCCTAAGATTTAGGATTAGAAATCAATGAGTGACTTATGCAAATAGGCACTTTGCATTATTAGTCCCACAAATAAACACACAGGAGCCTTTAGCTATTACATTAGGGGGACAAGTAGTATTAGCACATTATGCATGAAAATGTACCAAAGGGAAACAAATGGCATGATGCTTATTAAAATTTAAAGCTGGAAAGAACCTTGGTGATGATGAGTTTTAATTTTCCTCAAAATTGATCATAAGACAAAGTGTCTGGAGGTCACAGCGTTCCTTAGAGAACGTCTGAATTACTGATGTAGCATATCTACGTGACAATCATGGATATCGTTTTTGCAAGTCAGATAACAGTGTGTCTAATGGTAGGCAATAGCGCTGAATGCTGATATTTTAAAGACAAAATAATATGTAAAGAAATGAACAAAAATATTTGAATCAAGTGTCTGAATACCTTAGTTCAACTCAAGAAATAACTCTTTCATTAAAATCATAGTTCAAAACCACCACTAATATCCAAGTCTTAGATTTTCTATATACAGCAATCAAAACCTAACCAGGATAAGAAAATTATAAGATCATATTCCAGGTTTCACGGCTCCTATATAGTATGTTCCTCAACTAATTAAAAAAATTCAAGGTGAGGGTTGTCTTCACATCTACATTTATTCGCCAGCCTAACTCTCACAAAAACCAGATAGATTGTGACAAATGTGAAACTGAACTAAACACTTTACCAAGTTACCCACTTTTTATATTAAAGTTGGGGGCTAAAACACACAAATTCTCAGAATGGGTCTAATTAGCTGAGATAAGTACCATCAATCTTGCTTTCTTTTTCTACCTCTTGGTTATGGACCCATATGTAATACCTACTGGGGACATAGCATCACGTTATAGGCATTAATGTAAAGGCTATTCACATCCTGAAGAATTGTGCTGCATCCTCGCAGAGTGTTATCCTTAAACTGGCATTTGACCTTTAAGAGGCCAGTTAATCTCTATTAGTTGGCAGCTTCTAAATGTTATACTCCTACAGTAGGACCAATGGATCCACGGTATGTGCCCACCTCTGCACCATTGCTGAAATACTGGCTAGGGAAGTTTAGGAGCATGTACTTGGCCTTCCCCAGTACAATAGCTCTTATTCTGGAGTCGAGGGATCAATGTGGTGTACTGCTGATTAAGTATGTCCACTCAAAATGTATATTTGAAAATGGGAAATTGAAACCTGGTTAGATGGGGAAGCCTAGTGAGCACAATTCTGTAACAGCATCTCTTACTCTCAGCCCTCCTTCAGAGGACAGGCACACCTGAGATCTCAATCATGATATCCTCTGGTCACCTGTTTTGCTTTTAGTTATTTTAAAATTTTTATTTATTTTTCTTTTCTTTGGGGGGGGTTATACCTTATTTATTGCCTTATAGACATTTTAGTGGAGTTTCATGGGTGTGTCCTTAGAATCTAAATATATCCTCTTGCAACTCACCCTTTATGCTTTCCTTTTCTTATGTTCTTCTTAATAACCAAATATTAAAACAACCCTAAAAGTGGATATTATTATTCTCCTTAGGAGAGTTAGAAAAAATAAAATAGTTGGGTTCACATTCCTTGTCTCGAGATGCAGAAATACAACACAATAATAGGTAAGCTACTAAGCAATATTAGTATCCATTCTAAGTATCATACAGAAGAGTCAGTCCCATTATTCTTAGTGCGACTAAAGTCAATAACCTAAATTAGCGAGATGCTACATATTTATCAGCATTCTCTCTCTCGTTTTAGAATCAGCTTTATTAAAATATAATTTACAAGCAATGAAATCCACCAATTTTAAGTTCAAATTGTTGAGCTGTGATAATTGTGTGTAACAATAGAAACACCTACACAAATATGGTATGGAATGTTTTCATTGACCTCTAACTTTCTCTGTGCTTCTTTTGCACTCAAAGGCCACTTCCACCCCTTACTCCTGACAAGCACTGCTTTGCTTTCTGGTACTACTATTAGGTTGGTGCAAAAGTAATTGCAGTTTTTGCAATTGTTTTTAACCTTTTAAACCTCAATTACTTGTTCACCAACCTAATATATTGTTGACTTCTCAGAATTTGATATAAATGGAATCATAAGTATGTAGTGATAATATCTGGCTTCTTTCAGAAGAGCATTCAGTTTGTTTCCAATTTTTATCTAGTATGAACAGTCAGCAATGAACCTTTTTAAATATGGCTATTTTTGCACCCATATACTTATTCTCTAGCATATACATTCAGCACAAGGATAACAGGATAAATAAATAATTTTAGTTTTAATAGATCTTGCCAAAAAATGATCATAATGATTTATATATTCCTATCAGGCTGTTTCAGAACCAAAATTTGTAGAAAAAAATAAATCTATAGCTTCCGCAGAGAATTATTTCCATACCTCCTCAGGGAAACCTGCTATTATCTGTCTCAGTCGGGCTCTCGGAAGACACAGACCAGAGGTTAGAAGGTGACACTTTATTTGGTAGGGGCAAGCCTTGGCAAGTTAGAATAAAAGTGTCTGGGGAGGGGCATGGGTGCTGGTAGGAAGCAGGAAAGAAAAGAAAGGAAGCAACACAATGCCAGTCATTACCATGCTGGCCTCTCTCCACCACCAGTTTCAAAGAAAAGGAGCAAAGCACTCGACTGATAAGATCATTACTCACTTGGAAGTTCAGGCAAAAAAGAACTGCACCTTGAGGCAGTTCCCAGCAGTAAGAAAGGAAGACACGTTTATCTGTGGGGTTACCTTTCACCTCCCATTCCCTTTTCACCTCCTGTTTCTCCATTTGCCAAAGCTCACCAGGAACTAATTCCCCTTAACTCACAGTTTGTGTTACCTGGCCCCTTGATGGTGTTGATCTTAAGCAAATCCACAGCCAGATATATTTTCTAGCAAAATGGGTTTACTTGGGAACATCAGAGAAGTGCAATTCAGGGCAAGCAGTCTAATAATGATGAACCACTTGCAAGTCCCAAGAACAAAAGACAGAAAGAGAGGAGAGAATCATTCTTATATAGAGGAAAGGGGAAAGGGGTAGGCAGCATTCAGAGTTTGTAAACAAATAGTCTATTAGAGGAAACTGGGAGTTTGAAGTATTGTGACTTTTCATTGGCTGATTTGTAAGTCTTTCATTGTCTGAGTGGTTGCCTGGCAAGAAGATCCTCCTTCCTACTAGAGTTATACAGTAGAAAAACATCTTCCTGTTAGAAATGGAAAGTACTGCTCCTTCTGTTTGAGGTAATTGACAATGAGCAGTATGGCATGAGAACTTCCCACACAGGCCCTCCCAACTCCAATTTAAATGAGGTTTCTGTTTATTAACACTAACATTGGCCACTTAGCAAGCAATATCTCAAGGCTCACAGTAGGGCATTTTCTCTGAGTCTGAAAGCTGGAGGGTGAGTAGTAGCCATAGTATAAAGAAAAGATAAAAAAAAAAAAAAAAGTTTGCTTAGTTTGGTATTCCAGTAGTCATAAGGTAAAAGTGAATCTTTCTACCAATTTCCTATAACCAGTGTTTGTCCAGAAACAAAGAAAGAGGTGATAGAAATACAAAGGTGTCGAAAATGCATGTCCAATATATTATCAAATGGGTAAAGAATTGTAACTCGCTGTTGGTAAAACTGATTCACAGAAAGGTTAAAAATCTTTTCATATGTCTGTCATACGCTTGTATAAATTTTTTTCTTTCAATCTTTTGTCTACTTTCTCTTGGAATTTTGTCTTCTTAATTGTGTTGATTTCTTTGCATAAGTTTTGTTTACTAATGTGTCATGCACATCTTGTAATACTTTTTCCCAGTTTACTTTGTTTGCTTGCTTAAATGTAAACTTTGTTTATGACACCTTTAATCTTATAGAAGTTACAAACATTAGTTTAGGCAAATGTATCAATAAGTTATTTCTTCATTTACTGTTAGAAATATATTAAAAATTATTTCCTGAGAGAATTCCATTGATAATTTTGCTCTATTTTTTCCTACCATATTTATTGTTTCTGTTTTATTACTTGGTTTTCTTTTATGACAGTATAAAGTGGAGATCTCTTTTTATAGTTTTCCAAATGAAAAGTCAGATGGCCCCAATATTGTTCTTTTCCCATCTATTTGAGATAGAATATTAATCACCTACCAAAATTCCACTCTTGGATCCCTTTTTTATTGAATTGATATATTTCCCCATGTCTGTACCAATATTACATTGTTTCAATGACTATGATTATTAAACTCGTTTTGATATTAGGTAGGGCAATTACTTTCTTTTTATTTTATTTATTAATTTTTTAAATGGCTTGGTATAACACTTGGTATAACACTTACTTTTCTACATAGATTTTAGATCCAGCTGTCAAGTTTCCTAAAAAGTGTTGTTGACATTTTTATCAGAACTCATTGAATTTAAAAATTAATTCAAAGAAAATTAAATATTCTTTATAAATGTGATTTTTTATTTGGAATCCAAAAATATTTTATATTAAAAATGTATATGAGGAGACATATTAATTGAAGGGCCAGAACACATAAATGATCCAGGAAGACATTATGGGACGCGCATGGTTCAAAACCCATTTTTAAAATTGCTTTTAAACTTACAACTGGTAGTAAACAATCCTAGAGATCTAATGAATATGGTGTATGTAGACACCAATATTGTATTATAATCATCAAAATTGCTAAGAGACTAGATCTTAGTTATTCCAACCACAAAAAAGAAATAGTTATATGTGACATGATCGAAGTGCTATCATTGCAATGGCAATCATATTACAATATATAAATCAACATATTGTATACATTAAATTTATAACACGCTATATGTCAAATACATTTCAATTACAAAAGTTAAAAGGAAAACTAAACAAAATTTCTTCAGGAAAGAAATGGCACAGCTTATATTTTCTTTGAGTCTTGGTATCCGAAATTGCTGGATTGAGATTTTTAAAGAGTGAAAGTAATGGAAAATTCAATGCACGTGGAGGGAGGAGATGAGTCCCTCACTAGGGACTTCACTGACCTTTGGCGAAAGAGCTGTGGTCATTGCTGAGTGGATGTCAAGATCAGTGCTCAAGTAAAATGCTAAGCACCCCTGTCTGCATGAGGACAGGGACAGACCTGTCCCGGCTCTAAACATCTCATAAACATGACGAGTTTGTTTTTATAAAGAAGTAATTTGATAAATGATATTTTAAGGGGCATTATTGCAGGTCACTGAACTATGATTAAATTTATTGCAACTATGTGTATTGTAATCACCTTGAAAAGTATTTGAAAATTGCACTGCATGGAAATCAAAACTCCACAAAGAACCTCATTTGATTCTCTTTGACAGGCTGGCAGTTCAGAGCTCTTGACTCTAAGGATAAAGAAAAGGTGACAATATATTGGAGACATTCCAGCACACTTCATTAAAACTTTTTTAATAAGCAGACAAAGCTTGACCTTAACTCTGATATTGAGGGCTAAGGGCTATAACAAAGATTTTTTTTTTAAGGCAAAGATGAAAAAAAACAAGTTTTAAAAATATATTGTTGAATGCTTGGCTTATTTCCATTTTTTCATTTGGTTCCCATACCTCAAACCTCTATCTTAGTCTTGGATTTAGTTGCTCACTAACATCTCCTGTAAGGAGACAATTGGGTTTGCAAAATAATTGGGTTTTGATATTAATGATAAAATTGGAAATGGTGGAGGTATTTTGGCATTATTATTTGGAAGTATTATTTTGCCTTATTCTTCTAAATTATTTTTAAGGAGCAATATTGTATGCTGTCATAAGCAGGAATTTACAAGCACACATAGTTTGTTACTTATAATTCTTATTCTGCAGATGTTATTCAGTTGAACAGACCATGGAAAACACACCACATGTACATCAGTTGCATAAAGCAATACTTTCCAACCTATTTGAGTGTAAGGACACATTTTGGGTAAGCTTTTTATAGACTCTCATAAAGTAACTTTACTTTTAGCAGTGTACTTTGGAAAAATACATTATGAAAAATACAATTGTAACAAAACAATATTTAATTAATTTGCATATTGGCAAGCATAGCATTCACATACTTTGAAAAACTCATATATGCATGTAAAATTTTCCTCAAGCAGTCTACAAAGGACGCCCGATGAGTGTTTGGATTTACAGATTGCTTGCAATAGGCTCATGGCTCCCTAAGCATCAGACGCCCAGAGGTTGGAAACCAGTAGTATAAGAGATTTTTTATTCCTCTTGCTCCCAGTCTTTCATCATTCCCCAAATCTTATTTTTCTACTTCTACTTATTAACAGTAAATCTGTTGTGGCTTCAATTCAGTATCTCTAGAATCAAGGGCATGATTTTTGTCAAGACAGGTTTCAGAAGAATTTATGAAGCCACTGAGCCAAAACAGAAAATCTGAGTAGCCCACCCACAAAATCACACCTGGTGAAGTAGTTAACAAAGGTCAATTGACAACATCTGTTACCCAAAGAAGGCTAGGAATTAAAGCATCATAAATGTTTACCAGTAATGTTTGAAAACAAAATCATCCATAAAAAAGCTTTTCTACTTAGATGAATATGTGTTTAACCATAAATGAGCTCAGAACCTCACAGCTGGATAATTTTAATTTCTGAGTAGTTGATACCTTAGGGAAAACAAAATAAAACATTTTAAAAAGTTTTAATCAGCTGAAGGTTCCCTCTCTTTGTAGTCTTCTTCTGAAAGTTAATTGTCTAATTTTAAAGTGATGACTGAACTAAGCTGTGTAAGATATATATATCACTACAGATTGTGAACATTTCAGTGATTCAAAAAGTTATTTGCATACATATGAAGTGTTTCATTCAAATGGTATTAATGTAATCGGAAAGATCAGTCAGAGATAGCAAAAATCATAACAAAGGGTATAAAATAGTGATTCCACAAAGTATGTGCATGTGAGTTATTATATTAAAAGAAGAAAAGGTACCATCAACTTTAGCAGTCATAAATATTTTTTTTTAAATCTACTTCTTAAGAGATACAAAATGAGATGTTAGGTGTGAATAAATTATTGAGAAATGACTATATGTGCTTAATATTGGTGGAACAATCATAACTAAGAAAAAAAGATATCAGTGTTGTTGAGTCAGATATTTAATCCAATCATAATGTCTTGTTCATGGACATAATAAAAGCAGGAGCAAATTACAAATGCAAACTATAAATGGAATTTAGACAGTAGAGCAAATGGTGCCATCCATGGCTGGGATGGTGAGAAGTCTTCATCGAAAGTACCTGGAAGGACATGTGCAAGTTCACCAAACAGATAGGAGTAAGTAAAGCATTATCAGAATTATAGGCAGAGGAAAGAGCATGAACAGAACCACAAAGGTAATTATAATATGCCTGAATTTACAAAGTAAGTAGAAATAAGATTGTAAAGGGCCTAAAATCATCTGTATCAGTTAACGTTCAATTAAGGAGGCAGAAATAGTATGAGTATTATAGTAATAGACCTTATTCAATTTCAGGAAAAAAGCTAGGGAAGAAAGAAATAAGATGGAGATTTTGGAGAATCATTGTAAAGCCTCTAACTAGCCTTCCAGAAACATTGGCATGTGTGGACATGTCAGAGCTCGCAGGCCAATCTGGGAAGACAGCCATGTCCAGCTGCCAGAAGAGAAGCATAAAATGAAGCCAGTGGAGAGGGCATAGAAAACTATCACAAATGGACAGTTACTGGCTGTTCAGCAGGACTGGCTATCAGAAAGGAGGGCTGATCATGGAATGGGTAGAATAAGGGCCGAAGAAGGACAGCACTTCTGTGTTTGCATGTCAGCATGTCTGACCATGATGACCTTCAGAGAAGTTGGCGTGTTTCTTTACTTGGCTTCTGTTGTAACTCTGCCTTCCAAATTTTTCTCTAAATTAATTTTTCATCCACTCCAACAGAAGGGGGATTCTGGAAAGTATAGTTCGATGTAAACTAGTGATAGAGCACAAACTGTAGCTTACCTAGGTTATATGGGAGGGTCAAAAACATGGAGAAAGCCTATGTAATTACTTATATATTTGTGATGCTCATTTGCTTGCTTGAATGCTAATAATGCTTCCTGAGATGTTTTTACAGAGCTAGAAGGTAAAGATTTATGGAAGCTGCCTGAAACCACCTGAAGACACCTCCAATGAACTCAGAAGAAACTTCTCTTATTATACCCTCATTATAATAAAAATCTCCACCCAAGATAGAGTTTATCCTCTATTTCCTGTGCATGAGATATATATATATATATATAGCCATGTTTGCAAAATGCACATAAGCATCTCAAACATACCCCAGCATGCAACAATACAAGCACCTACCCCCATAAATCTCTTCAGTCCTTTCTTCTTGTGGAGACACTGCTTTGGGATTGATCCCCAGTGCACTCCTTGCTAACTGGCTTGTCATAAAATTCCTACTAACAAAATCAACTTGGAATGTCCTTTTGGCTGACACATACCTAATGGCTGAACCCCAGTTCTGTTCGCTAAAAAAAACACCACACCATTTTCAAGACTCTCGACTTTACACAATATACAGTGGAGAATCACCAGAGAGATGGAGAAAGGGGCGTGACAAGATGATAGATTTTGTGTTAGAAAAGAAATTCTAGTCATAAAATGAGAATTGATTACAAGAGAGATAAATGGGATGTAGGCAACAATTTGCAAAGAGTTTTCAGCCCTCCATAGAAGACGAGGTACGATTCTGAACTAAGACAATGATAATAGGCCTGGGGAGAAGAGGACCCATTTGGAATTTGCAAGAGGCCAAATTGACCGGCCAAGTTGCTTGGTTATTGGAGACAAACTAGAGGGAGGGTGGATGAACCCAGCAGTGTTTAGCTTGGGTGTTTACAAGTGTGGTAAGATGTGTCCAAGAAAAAATTTAACAGACAGGTTAACAGACAAGGACATTTTTCAAAATATTGTAATTAGGGAGGAAGGCTGAAATCAATTCCACAACAACAAAAGGTGAGAGAATTTTGAAGAGCTGTGGAAAGCTAATGGAAAACTACCTGAGGGCATTGTAAGGGGAGTTGCACATTGTGATTAGGCTCCGTTTGCTAGTCTGAGTTTATTGAAGTTTGGCTCCTACATCCTTCAGAGACTGGGAGATAGGGGCACTCTCTTTCTTGATGAGTACATTTCAAAGGGATGGGTTCCAGGTTATTGACAAAGATTTACATCTCAAAGATCAGAGAAAGAATTTACAATTCAAAATCTTCTAAAATAAATGCTCTAAGAAAAGAGAGGTCAGGTCCTATTGTCTGGAAGAAACCTGGCTAAAGCTGAGTCCAGCTGAAGGGAAAGTCATCTTGCTCAAAAGTAGACTGTATTTACCTGGTTTGCCATCTTGATAATAAGATCCTCTTATTGAGTTTCAAATCCCTGAGAGTTTAAGCTTGAAACTTAAAGGTAAGTGACTACTGCTAATCTGAATGTAGTGGCTTGAATGGTGACTGCCTCCCTGCCAAAAATAAAGATATTTCCTTATCCTAATTCCCAGAACCTATAAATGTAACCTTATTTGGAAAGGGGGTATTTGCAGTAACTACATTGAAGACACTGGGATATGATCACCTTGGATTATCTGGGTGGGCCCCAAATCCAATCACAAGTATTTTTATAAGAGACACAGAGAAGAAAGATACATAGAGAAGAGGCAAAGCATATGTGAAAATAGAGGCAAAGATTAGGGTGTTCCAGCCAGGTGTCCAGGAAAGCCTAAGGACACTAGAACCTGGAAAAGACAAGGGATGGAGTCTCTTCTTGAGCCTCAAAGGGAATGCAGCCTTGCTGACACTTTGTTTTTGGACTATTGACCACTGGAACTGTAAGAGTACATTTGTTATTTCACTATACCCAGTTTGTGGTGATTATTTACAGCAGCCCTAGGAAACTAACACACTGACAAAATTCACTGATATTTTTCATGTGGTTTAAACTTAACTATAACAAGAAAATCAGTACACTCATTCTGTTGGAAGCATGCATACAGATCATTTAAATAAATTTACATCAAAACTACTATATTCATGCTCTGACCAATTCACAGGCAGCAGTGTGTGGTCACGAATGAGTCTAGTCCATCAGCACATATGTTTGCAATTAAAAAAAAATAAACATACAAATGACCTCTGTGTTAATAAGTATACTTTTTTAGAGCTCTTACAAAATACTTATGTGTTTTGTTATCAGTTAGACAGTTTTCCCTCTTTTAAGTAACCTAAATTTTATAGTTTCGATTTATAGATGTTAAAAATAGGGAATAATTTTGACTTGTTAACCATATAACTTTGGACGTTTTTATTTGTCAATCTTTAATAGAATTTACCCATTTTATAGAGAGATAATTTAATAACTAATCATCAAAAATATCTTTTCAGTCTGAAATACTAAGAAATCAATATGGGGCAATTATTGATAAATATTATGGAAATTAGATATAAAAATGTGTAGGACCATAATCCATTTTAATTGAATGTAATGTGATTAAGTAAACATTATCTTAGTTTTTGAAGAATAATGTAAGTTAGTAGACGAAAATATAAGAATCCTTGAGATTGCCTTGTGGCCACCCGGATAATATGGGATAATCTCCCTATCTCAAGACCCTTAACTTCATCATTCTTGCAATGGCCCTTTTCCCTTGTAAGGTAACATATTCACCGTGATAGAGCTCAGAGCAGACTACCCCCAAATATGCCAAAGTGGCATATTGATTATTTTTAATTAAAGTTACTTGAGAAAGAGCCAGTGCAAGAAAATTCTGACCTTCCTCTCTCCATCCCCTGAAAGTGGGAAATAAACGTCCCATGGGAAAGGTACCCTCCCTGAACCAGGAGACAGAGAGACATCTTTATCAGCAGAGATAGAGCCCAAAAGCTGTACAGCCATGTGCTGAATAATGATGTTTCAGTGACAAAGGGACTGCATATATGATGGTGGTCCCATAAGATGATAATGGAGGTGAAAAACTCCTACTGCTTAGTGACATGGTAGCCATAATAATATCTTGACAATGTGTTTGTATTTTAAGCTAAGTGTTATTACTAAGAAGTCAAAAAGTTTTAAAAAATGAGTTTATAAAGTAAAAAAGCAGCAGTAAGCTAACGTTAATTTATTATTGAAGAAGGAAGTGTAAAAAAAATATTTCTAGTGCAGCCTAAGTGTTTATAACGTGTACAGTAGTGTACAGTCATGTCCTGGGCTTTCACATCCACTCCCCACTCACTCACAGACTCACCCAGAACAACTTCTGGTCCTGCCAGCTCCATTCATGGTCAGTGCCCTACACAGGGGTACAATTTTTTAAATCTTTTATATCGTATTTTTACTGTCCCTTTTCTATATTTAGATACACAAATACATACCATTGTGTTACAATTGCCCACAGTATTCAGTTTAGTAACAGGCTGTATAGGCTTGTAGCCTAGGAGCCATAGGTCTCCCATAGAGCCTAGATGTGTAGTAGGCTGTGGCATTTAGGTGTGTGCAAATAATCTCTACGATCTTTGTGCAATGACAAAATCGCTTCATGATATAATTCTCAGAATATATCCCTGTTATTAAGTGGCACACAACTGTATAAACAAAACTTGTTTTTCCTTTACTAATTTATTACCCTAAGCCCAAACTCTGTTTAGATTCTTCCCTAATTATTTTGCCAACTCTTCACAAATTTATTGTTTCTTTATCTAAAAAGAGTATAAGCTGCCTGCTTTGATCATTTCTTGAGGTCTCATTTCTGTGAGACCTTCCTATGTAGGAATTAAACTATTTCTCCTGCTAATCAGTCTTGTTTCAACTTAATTATGAGAACAGCCAAGAAGAACCAAGAGGAGGCTTTTCCCCTACAACTGATTTTGGGGATTAGAGCACAGACATCATTGGGTGTCCATTGTTCTACCTATCACATTTAAGTATTTTAAATATCATACTGAAATCTGCTTTAGACATATGCTAAAGAAGTCTGGAGAGGAATTCAATTCAAAAGACAAGTAGTCTAAAACTACAGTTGAAATCAATGAGATAACTTAAGGTTGTCTAGAATTATTAAAAGAAAAACACAGAGTAGGCTGATTTTTAGTGGTAATTCATATTACATTTCTAATCATACATATACACAAGGTTTAAGAAATGCCATGAAACTGGAGTAACTATTATGTTTCTGTAATAGAGGCGTAAGTTTTACTTTAAATGTGAGGGAAAGGGGGAACAAACTACTTAGGCTGTGAGGGACTTTGGAGAAAGTAACAGCTAATGAGATTAATTGTGTTCAAATTAATTATAGAACATCCTCAAGAACACTCAGTCCAGGGATTAAAAATAAAACTGCAAACATACTTGAATGAAAAGAAATTGTTTTGCTTATGGCCCTACTTCCCTCCTATCCAATATTCACACTCTCAGTAAAAATACACTTGACAAGCTTTAGTGATCAATTTAAATGATTCCAATATTTCCAACTACATCTCAGTAAGAATTAACAAATGACCTTACTGATGGTAGAATCTCATTCTTAAAGAGGTATGTTAGAAAATAAAATTTTGCTGTCTGTACCATATTTTTCCTGCTGTGGGAACCCTCTGCTGGGCTTCCGGCTATTAATTGATGCCAAGAAGGAATTCACATGGGCAATGCTGTGATGGGGAATCTCTTCTCTGAGTTAACAGGTGTATTTTCTTCTACAAGAGCAATTCAAGCGGTTACACTTGAAACTCTTCTCATTGTTTATTAGTCAAGATAAAAAGAGCTACTAATTTTACATGCACCTTGTGATTGTTAATTTAATTTTGGTTTTCATTCTAAGACAATATCCAGTTAACATATTGAGAGTAATGAGAATTTCAAAGGATGTCTGTTACTACTGAAAGTCAAGTCACTTTATTTCAAATTTAAATGAATATAAGTGCTTTAGACCACGTGGCAAATATTTTCATGTATAATACTTTCGATAAAGACTGGAAATTACCTACAAAAGAATTAAACAAAGTCCTAATTAGAATTTCTCAGTGTGGTTGACTATTTTGGATATTATTCAGAATTTTACATTTAACTCCAATAGCTTCATTGAAAAATGTTCAGAATTGTTCCAACAGGAAGTAAAGGTTTTCCAGGTTTATCTAGGGAGTGGGAGATTAGTGAGTACGATGCACACAGAATGGCTTGAATGAAAACATATTTAAGTATTATAGTGTATTTGTGTGTGTGTGTGTGTGTGTGTGTAGACTGTATGCCTGGGATGAATTGTTGGGTGCTTCCTAGACTACATTGACCATATATAAACACATCTGCTTGGCAAACAGCACTAGGTTTCTACTTCCAAAAAAGTAGGCAGAGGCCAACTGTATTATATTCTGTTACTTAAATGGACCACATTTGGCAAGTGTGGAAGAATAATATACCTTCAAAATTCTCTTAAATCAAATGAAGCTTCATTTTAATATAAAGTCATGAATGAGTATTATTGGTTCTTAAATTATGTTTGTCAGAAAAGAAAGTGGAAACTCATTTACCTATCCTCAGTGTCCTTGATGTGTACGAATGAGGAACACGTGAATCAGAATAATAAGACAGCTTATTAAAAATCATTTCCTTTGTGCTGATCCAGATATATGGGAGTTTAGGCAATGGTGGAATTAATAAGTCTCTCAGTTTCCCTCTGTATAGAATAATGACATTGTAATGTGAGAGAATAAAAATAATACCTAGAGTGCCATGCCAAATGTGATTAGCATAGTTTTCATACATTTCTCATTGTTTGCCATCATTGAAAAATAGCTAAAGGGTTAATAATTAATATTTAGGTCATTTTAATTCACAGGATACCCTTATATTTAATCTAATCCCTCACAAAGCCGAGAACAAATGAATGTCCCTAACATTGCCATAACAACTGGCAGAATCAACTATGCAATGTTGACATTGATTTTGCTTCAACATATACATTGCTGTAACATTTTAGATGTAAAAATAAGTGATGAGAAGACCAATTTATTAATATATTCCCTCTTCGTGTGATAGTGAAGCACAACATTCTGTCTGGCTGTCTACATAATGTCAAGATAAATTGCCCCTACTTAGCATAATCATTGTTAAACTTGTTACTGAAACAAGAGAAAGGACATAGAATTGTTTGACACTGAGTGAATGAAGCACTTATTTATTTGTCATGTTGAAATGGTTCGTTTAAGATATAATGGGAGGTTTATTACTGGAAGCAGAAATGTCCAATCTATTGCCAATCCTACCAAAGAAAAACTTTTTTTTAATCTCTTTTTTTACGTAATTTCCTGTATCAAAAAAAAAAAGTCTCCTCACTACTTCACTAAACTATCTCAGAGATAAATAAGGATGACACATTGCCGAACTATTTGCAATATGGCAAGAAATGGGTTATGATGAAGGAATACGGAAAGTTGAATGAAAAACATGTAAACAAGTGGATAAGCTTATGTGGGGGAGGGAAATATGTGAAGGGCTTCCAAGGAGAGGTGTTCTATCTAGACCTTGAATTCTGAGTAGAAGTCTCCAGGCCAGCTCATGAGCAAAAACACTTTGAGGAAACATGGTACTTATGAGAAGAAATTTGCCAGATGTTATTTATAAAAATATAAAGTGAAATGAAGAAAAAAATTAAAACAATTTAGGACCGCCAACCAGAATAAAATATTCATATATATACATATATATGTGTGTGTATATATACAGATATATATACACACACATATATATATACACTCTTACATATATATATACTCTTACATATATACACTCTTACATATATATACACCTCACGTAAGTATGCACATATATGCTGTATATATGTTTTATATCTATATATGTGTATGTGTGTGTGTGTGTATGTGTGTGTATGTGTGTGTGTGTGTGTAGGCTATGTATATGTATATGTATATATACACACACACATAGTTTGTTTTAATAACAAAAACTAGCTAAGTATTTTTGCATGATGAGAGCTCAAAATATGTGTTCTACCTGGGAGAAGAAGAAGGTAGGAGATTAATTTGGAAGATGACAAAGGTAGATGATAATTTTAAGTCTTTTTATTGACTTGGAGAAGCTAACACTGGCTGTGGCTGATGGCATATTTAATTTATAATCAGGTTTTTCATATTTCTATATTTGAATTTATAGTTTCATAATTATTGATTTTTAAAAGATTTTTATTAAAATATAGCTAACATACAATATTATATTAGTTTCAGGTATACACAATAGTTATTCAACGTTTATATACTTAATGAAGTGAGCACTGTGGGGACAGAGCCCCAAAAAGCAGTTTCCAGGCTCTCAGCCTCATATAGAAAGGTGCTGGCTCAGGTAGTAAATGGCCATCGACTGTGATCAAATGGCTATCAGCTGCGGCTAGTTGGCCGTCAGCTGTAACCAGTGAGCCATTGGGCACTAATATAACTGCCGTGGCTACACTAGCAGAAAATGGGGGCTAGCAAGAAGATGGTGGCTGAGTCTGCAAGCGGCACAGTGAGGGTTGAGAATTGTGTTGCTCCTGGTTCCTGTGTCTCCAACCCAGCCGCCAGTGAGAGTATAGTGGTGTGACTCCCCTACCTATGGCTCCATGGGTGTTCCTTTTTGGCCTCACCATGTCCTGCGTTTTTATGTGGGGAGTGGGACCGGAGACCCCGCCTGACACCCTGCGTGACACATGGCGAAGTCGGCAGGATCCCCTGCACTACAGCACCATAAGTCCAGCAACCATCTGACACTGTACCATGCTATCACAATACTATTGACTATATTCCCCATGCTGTCCATTATATCTCCATGACTTATTTGTTTCATATCTGAAAATTTGAACCTCTTATTCCCCTTCAGTTTCTCCCCACTTTTTAATTTTTCAATTACAGTTGACATTCAATATTATTTTATATTAATTTCAGGCATACAACAAAATTTGTATAATTTAAGAAGTGATCCTCCTGAGTAGTCTACTACCCACCTGGCACTATACATAGTGATTACCATATATTTGACTATATTCCCTATGCTTTCCTTTACATCACTATGACTATTTTATAACTACCAATTTGTACTTCTTAATCCCTTCACCTTTTTCACCCTATCTCCCAACACCCCTCTTATCTATTATCCTAATAAATCTAGTACCCATCTGAAACCATAAATAGTTTTTGCAACATTATTAATTATATTCTGTATACTATACTTTACATCTCCATGACCACGTCCTCTTTATCGATTTATCCATCAATGAACACCCAGGCTGCCTCCACATCTTGGCTATTGTGCTATAATGAACATATGGATGCATATGTCCCCTCAAAGTAGTGTTTTGGGTTTCTTTGGATAATTATCCAGAAGTGGGATTACTGGGTACTTTTTGTCACTTGTTATAGCCTTCGCTTTAAAATCTATTTTGTCTGGTATAAGTATTGATACCACAGCTTTTTTTTTTTTTTTTCATAAAATATCTTTTTCCCATCCCTTTACTTTCAGTGTATGTGTGTCTTTTGATCTGAAGTGAGTCTCTTATAGGCAGCAAATGTAAGGGGTCTAGTTTTCTTCTCCAATCAGCCACCTTATCTTTTTATTGGTTAATTTAATCCATTTTCATTTAAAGTAATTGTTGATGATATGTAGTTATTGCCATTTTATTATTCATATTTTTGATTTTTGTTTTATTTTATTTTTTGTCTTAAAGAAGTCCCTCTAAAATTCCTTGTAATACTGGTTTGGTGGTGAGGACCTCCCGTAGCCTTTTCTTGTCTGGGAAGCTCTTTTCTTCAATTCTAAATGATAGCTTTGCTGGGTAATCTTGGTTTAGGTCCTTGCTTTTCATTGCTTTGAATATTTCCTGCCCATCCCTTCTGGCCTGCAAATTTTCTGTTGAGAAATAAGCTTATGGGAACTCCTTTGTAGGTAACTAATTGCATTTCTCATGCTGCTTTAAGATTCTCTCTTTGTCTTTAACATTTGGAATTTTAATTATGATGTGTCTTGGTGTGGGCCTCTTTGGGTTCATCTTGATTGGGACTCTCTGTGCTTGCAGAGATTTTATGTCTATTTCCTTCACCAGGTTAGTGAAGTTTTCAGTTATTATTTCTTTAAATAGGTTTTCAGTTCCTTGCACTCTCTCTTCTCCTCTGGTACCCCTGTGATGCTAATGTTGGTAGGCTTGATGTTGTCTCAGAGGCCCCTTATACTCTCAGTTATTTTGGATTCCTTTTTCTTTTTGCTGTTCTGATTGAGTGTTTTCTGCTCCCTTTTCTTCTAAATTGCTGATTCAGTCCTCTGCTGCAGCTAGTTTACTGTTCATTACCTCTAATGTAGTCTTCATTTAAGTTATTGTATTCTTTATTTCTGACTAGTTCTTTTTTATGTTTTCTATGTTTTTGTTGACATTCTCCTTGAGATCATTGAGCATCCTATTAACCAGTGTTTGGGACTCTGCATCTGGTAGATTGCTTGCCTTCATTTTGTTTTGTTCTTTTTCTGAAACTTTTTTTTTTCTTTTATTTGGGAAACTTTTCTTTGTCTCTCCATTTAGCCTGCCTCCCTGTGTTTGTTTCTATATATTAGGTATAGGGCTATGCCTTCCAGTCTTAGAGTGGCCTTATGTAGTAAGTGTGGGGCCCAGTTTCCTTTGTCACCAGAGCCGGGTGCTCCAGGTGTGTCCCTTGTGTGGGTTGTATGTGCCCTTCTGTGGTAGTTGAGACTTGATTGTTGTTTGCATGTCAGTGAGAGAGATTGACCCTCAGCCTGATTGGTTGTGAGGACTGGCTGTGACTAAAAGTGAGGAGCCATTATATAGAGCTGACTCTACAGAGAAGTCTCGCTTTAATGGGCTCTGGTCATGCCCAGTCTGCTTTTTGGGTATGTCATCCTGGGAGGTGGCTAGGTGTTGGTCTGGCCCAGTCTGAAGCTGGCCACTGGGCTTGCTAGCCCCTGGGCATCTTGGGAGGGGCTTCACCACAGGCTAAGTTCAGTTGCAGTCTGTGCTCTGCTTGAGGTCACCTGGCATGAGCCACACAGCAATCCAGAGATGGCTGCCACCTGTGCTGTACTTGGAATTTCCTTGAGAGGCCAAGCTGTGAACCAAGGCAGGCTGTTGCTAGTGCCATGCTTAGGGCTCCTCAGCCAGAGGTACAGGACGTGCCAAAGCCAGATGCTGCTTGTTTGGGTTCTGTGAACCTTTGAGAGATTTTAGGAATATACACAGCATGAGCCAAAGCAGGCCATTTATACAGAAAAGTCACTGGAAGTGCCTTGGGTGTGCCCAAAAGTTGGGTGGGGTGTGGTCTCAGGGAATCACTAGGGTGGGACAAAAGTAAGGTGATAGCCAATCTGATGGAGCCTCAGATATGGCATTTGTGTGTGTCTGCATGCTGGGAGGGGAAGGCCTCAACAAAGGAAGACTGGTTTCTTCCTGCTCCTCCTTCCAGGAGAAAGCCACCCCTCCAGCCCTCATCCTGCAGCCAGACAACTCAGTTCTTCCTTGTGTGTCCCTGGTGCCTTTGGAGCTCCTGCCCAGTGAGTAATTCCTTGGGCAGTCCCTTTAGTAGGGGAGCCTGGGAGTGCAGGTGCCCTCTGTGTCATTCAGCCACCATCTCTGCTGGTTTTCACAGCCAGAAACTATGGGGACTTCTCTACCCAGCACTGAAACCCTGGGCTGGGGAGGGCCTATGACCCCCTTGCTCCTCAGGGGGATCTCTGCAGCTGAGATTTTTAATGGTCAGAGGCTGATGTGCGACCAGCCCATTCCGGGTCTCTTCCCTCCAACCAGTCTTGCAGTGGCTTCTTCTGTATGTCCATAGTTGTAGGGCTTTGGTTCACCTAAATTTCAGGTGATTCTCAATAATTGTTATTCTATAGTTTAGTTGTAATTGATATGGTCCTGAGAGGAGGTAAGCACAGCATTTACCTACTCTGCTATCTTGACTGAAAAAAATCCTGTTATTGATTAATTATGCACTTCAGTCATACTATTGTGTTAAATATATTTCTCTATATAATTATATTATTTTAATGTATGCTATTTCGATAGGATATTTATATGTAAAAGTAAATTTAAAGTTGGGAAGAAAACTAGATTTTTATCTGCTACTTTATTTTACAAATGAGTAAACTAGGACTCAAAGAAGTTATATAGTTATCCATGGACAGGCACTCTATTGGCAACAACTAAGATTAGCACCCAAATAATTACCCAGTGTTCTACAACTCTTTGTAATACTTGACACTGGTACTTGTAAAACAAACAAACAGACAAAAAAAAAACCCAGCAAGTTTATTCTCATTTCTGTATACCTTTTTAATCAGTTTTACTATTATTCACATAATTACCTAAGTCACAAATCTAGGAGACATATTTCACTGTTCCTTTTCTGATATCACTCAATCATCAATACAATTAACATCTTATAAATAATCAAATTCTGTTCACATACAAAACAAATATTTATGTTATAAATATCTCCTCTCCATTTAACTATGCTCACCCACATTCAATACTTTTAATAATGCCATAATGTCCTCACTAGTGTCTTCACTTCCAACTAGATTCACTTTTCCTCCTCCAATACACATTCATCAGTGTGATTTTTTTTATAATGAAAATCTAGTTATGAATTACCCATAAGCTAGTTAGCATTACTTTCAGCATCAATACTGGATTGTAAGTGGGTTCCTTAGTATAATCTCTCCTTATGACATTGTATCTTGGCATAAACAGACTATTTTGCCTAGAACATTCAGTCCCTCCTATACCCTTCCATGCTGTCTAGATATCTGCTCCACATTTGCATCTGTTGGTTTTAAGTCATAAACACCTAACTAATGATAGCTGAACAATAAAATCATTTAATTATACAAGTGACAGGAAGACTAGAGGAAGATATTTCCAGGTTTGGTGCATGGCTAAACAAAATCTTCAGGGCTCCAGCATCTTCAGATTTTACTACCTCACCATCTTTAACATGTTGCTTTTCACAGTTTCGCCTCAAACTCACAAATTGGCTGCATTAAATCCAGGTATCCCATCCTTCACCAATATTCCTAGTGGAAGAAAGGAATTGGGGAAAAACTTTTTTTTTTTTGCCATAACAGACTTGATCTCTCTATCCATGAAGCAAAATATTCTCAAAATCCTTGTAGCATTTGTATCTTGGTGGGCATAACTTAGAATCCTGTACATTGGTACAACAAGGACACTCAGAGATAAAATCTGGAAAAGGGAATGGGAATGTCATGAGTAGCTGAGACAAATGATGATTCATCCCTTGGTGTAACATACATTGATATATTGACTCAAAGGACGATTCTATAAACATGGAGGAAGGGAAATATAGAAATGAATATAAGAGGCTTATGAGATTTGATGACTATGTTCCTGGAAATGGATTAGAGAGAAAAGACAACATGAACTATTGTTAAAGAAATAATATCCCAAATTTTTCCAGAATTGACACACAAGATCCAATCCATAGATCCAGCAGTATAGTTGGCTCTCAGTCGAGCTGGGTAAGTACACACATCTGCGTAACTGCTGATAATCTAAGACAAAAAAATTAAAAGCAGACTGAGAATAAAAAAATGTATTACCTTAATGTACCAACGAAAATACTCAAAGCTGACTTAAAAAGAGAAAAGCCACAGATAAATGGCACGGCATCTCAAATGTTGAAAGTAAACAACTAATAGTGTTAAAGTATATACTTTCAAAGTTATATTTTAAACTTAAGAGAAATAAAAGTATTTCTACATAATCAACATGATATTCTTTACCATAATTTTTTCTGAAGTAAAATGTATGTGAATGAGAGTTCTTCAAACCAAAGAAAGTCATTCCAGACATAAGAATAGGAATCAAAGAAGGAAGAAAGGGCAAAATGTGGATCAATATGAATTAATATAGACTTAAAAATAAAATGATAATGTATTTTAGCACTTAAATTATACGTAGACCTAAAATGCATGGCAAGAATGGCACAAATGGAGAAAGAATAAGAGAAGGGACTAAAGATCCTAGCATACTGGAAAGGGGTAAAAGTAATTCATAGTAGGTGGCTACAATGTCAAGGAGGAATAAATGTATTATTCTTTAGAATAACAAGTTAAGGAATACAAAGAATCATTAACAAGCCATGAGAGGAATAAGATTGTGATAAAAAATATAAAGTGATCCAATTAAGGTAAGAAATGAGAGCATTAAGGAACAAAATGCAATAAAAACAGTAAATAAATAATTACATGGTCAGTTGAAACAAAACTTTAGTAATTACACTAAAATAAATAACTTCAATTTAAGGAGTAACTCCCAGAGTTTGTACATATGTGGTTTTACTACTAATAAATTTTATTTTCCTTACAAATCTCAGTCTTGTGATTCCCTTCATAGATCATTACAGGAGCACTGTGCTCCCTTTAAAATGCATATGTTGACGTCATAATCCCCAGTACCTCAGAATGTGACAGTGTTTGTAGATGGGGTTTAAAGAGGTGGTTTAAAGATTTAATTAAGGTTAAATGAAATTACATTGGCGTACCTTAATCCTCTCTGACTGGTGTCCTTGTTAGAAGAAAAAAAAATGGATATACAATGAGACACCAAGAATGTTTGTGTACAGACGAAAGACCATATGAACACACTGAAAAGGTGGCATCTATAAGCCAAAGAAAGGGTCTCAGAAGAAACCAAACTTTGCTGTCACCTTGATAGTTGTTGGAAATCGAGTCTCCAGAACTGTGACAAATAAATTTCTGTTTCACCCACTAAGTCTAATGGTATTTTGTTATGGCAGCTCTAGGAAACTAAACCATACACCCAACAAGAAGTATTCTTTTATCATTTGAACTCTAAAAATTGATTCTTCCCTATTCTTTTTATGAATTATGTACTTTTTACTTCATATACTAGTTTTTAAAATTTTGGTCCCTTCATGAATTGTACAGTAAATGTATATTTTAGAACAACTGGTTATTTACGTGATTCTTGTATATTGATTTATCAACATCAGGTTCTTTACCTGATTCTTGAATATTGCTTTATCAATGCTTCATACATAAGAAGAGAGCAATAATATTTGCTAAATGAATTAATGGATTCCCATGCTCTGATAGTACCAGACAGTAATATATTTAGTATTTTAAAATCTAAATATAGTAAAATAGAGTTAACATTACTACAACAGTGAATTAATATTCAGGGTTTGAGATGACAATCATGACTTTTTTGATACTTACATACATTTTAATGTTATTTATTAGAGACATCAGTTAATATTGATTTCTGATTGCTACAGAGTACCATAAACCACATTATAGTGCCCTGTATTTTCATTACCAATAATATTGGCCAGTGTTGGTATAGTTCTTTATAGACCTCAATGATCTCAAAGGTATGTCTTACAGATTTCTGACAATAGTCCTGTGAGAAGCAAGGACACACATAATTCTCTTCATGTTGAGATTTTTAAAAATTCCAAATAAGAGAGGTTTGGGGTCTTTTTCCTTGTCAAAGAGCTAATCGGTGACATAATTATACCAGTAATACTAATCACCTGGCTCCTAATGTATTTCTTCTTCACTTTTCTCTGATCAACTTTGTATGCTGGAAAATAGGAACTAAAGTTGAATCAATCAAGTGAAACTCAGATGCTCCAGGTAGTATTTCCATTCTAACACTTTGCTTGACCAATAATACTGAGGTGCTTAAGGACTTGGATGCTTTTTCTCACTAGGATGCAATTCCTAAATTCAAACAGCAAATTTCTCTGACTCAACCCATAGGAGTTTCAATTAAGTTACCAATGTTTGCATCTGATTAAATCTGCATGCACCATTTGTGGATATCATTTTCATATAATAACATTTAATTAACACAAATTCTAATGCAGCTATGTGGCCTCTAGTTACCTGTTCCCCATATATATTATGTAAAAGTAATTGCAGTTTTTGCATTGTTGAAATTTGCCGTTTGATATTGAAATACATTCTTAATAAATGTGGTTATGTTACATATCATTTTAATGCACATTTCTCGCTTTATGGTTTTTTGCTAATGACTTATTACTTGCCATTTATTTTACATTTCTTTTAGACTATGGAAATGATGTAGACCAAAAGCAAATTCAAACAATTTTCTTATTCGAGTTCAAAATGGGTTGTAAAGCAGCGGAGACAACTGGCAACATCAATGATGCATTTGGTCTAGGAACTGCTAATGAATGTACAGCGCAGTGGTGGTTCAAGAAGTTTTGTAAAGGAGACAAGAGTCTTGAAGGTAAGGAGCGTAGTGGCCGGGCATCGGAAGTCTACAATGACCAATTGAGAGCAATCATTGAAGCTGATCCTCTTATACTTGAGAAGTTGCTGAATAACTCGAGGTCGACCATTCTATGGTCATTTGGCATTTGAAACAAATTGGAAAGGTGAAAAAGCTCCATAGTGGGTGTCTCATGAGTTGATCGCAAATCAAAAAAAAAAATCGTCGTTTTGAAGTGTCGTCTTCTCTTATTCTATGCAACAACAACGAACCATTTCTCGATTAGATTGTGACGTGTGACGAAAAGTGAATTGTGTACGACAATCAGCGATGACCAGCTCAGTGGCTGGATAGAGAAGCTCCGAAGCACTTCCCAAAGCCAAACTTGCACGAAAACCAGGTCATGGTCAGTGTTTGGTGGTCTGCTGCCGGTCTGATCCACTACAGCTTTCTGAATCCTGGCGAAATCATTACATCTGAGAAGTATGCTCAGCAGATCGATGAGATGCACCAAACACTGCAACGCCTGCAGCCGGCAGTGGTCAACAGAAAAGGCCCAATTCTTCTCCACGACAACACCTGAGTGCATGTCGCACAACCAATGCTTTAAAAGTTGAACGAATTGGGCTATGAAATTTTGCCTCACCTGCCGTATTCACCTAACCTCTCGCCGACCGACTACCACTTCTTCAAGCATCTCAACGACTTTTTGCAGGGAAAACGTTTCCACAACCAGCAGGATGCAGAAAATGCTTTCCAAGAGTTTGTTGAATCCCGAGCATGAATTGTTACGCTGTAGGAATAAACAAACTTATTTCTCATTGGCAAAAATGTGTTGATTGTAATGATTCCTATTTTGATTAATAAAGAGGCTAGTTTATTAGGCTAGTTATAATAATTTAAAATTCATGGTCCAATTACTTTTGCACAAACCTAATCAATAATATATTTATATATATTATAATTATATATAATTTATTCATATTTCATATGAAGACACAACAAAAAATGTTATTTTTAAAGCATCATTAGTGCAATGTAGTAAAACTACATCTCATATCTCTATGATGATACAGTATTATAAAAGAAATAATCATTAGGATCTTTTTGATAATCCAACAACAAAGAAAATTATGCCCCTGCTAAAAATAAAAATTGGCATATATTCTGCTCTAAATACAATCACTGTGGTTCCTTGGATTAACTACTAATTTCTGCCCAATTCCTATGCTCACCCTTTCTTTGAAAGTCAATGCATTGTTCCCTAACACTTTAATAAGGGTTTATTCACAGACCAGAAAAAAGAAAATCACACAAGAGAGTGGTTTATGCCCCAAATGGTCTGTTACCTTTAGTGACATCTTCTCTGAGGCTCCACACTTAGGCACCACATAGAGTAATTAGTCTATTGTTTATGACAATTATTTTAGTCATGTATTACTTTTGAAACATTTAAAATCACACATCTGCTTATATATTTATCACAGAAATAAGCCCAAAGCTTTAAAAAAAATAACTGCTTTGAGTTCTAAAGTTGTGAAAGAGCTAATTAATTTTGCAGGAAGATTACAGTGATTTTGTGGATTTTTTTTTTTCCTTTGTAGGTTAATAGATTATTTCTGTTAAAATTCTAAAAGGATCAATTTTTGATGAGAGAAAACAATACAAATGTAATTTAAACTTTACAGAAATTAAAAAAATGGCACCTCTACCACCATTGTGTCCATATCTTGTTTAAAGATATGAGTCTAATATTTTGCTTTTAATTCACATTTGCCAAGTGATTATATTTTGTCTTAAGGACTAGAAAATTCTGGAATGTTGAGAAATACTATAATTTCTGTTTATGCAACAAAGTCTTCAGTACACATATCCGAAGGGAAGAAGTATGTAATATTGGCAATACTTTAAATGGTTTCCTAAAAATTATTTCTTAGAGGGGCGTATCCCAGAAATCAGAATTCACCTAGCAATGTAGATTTTGAATATATAACTAACTAGAGGCTGTTTTGCAAATATTAATTTAAATAATCACTGCCTCTCTCATCTTTAATATGAAGGAGAATGGCATAAGAAGCTTACAGAGAAGACTAAGCTCCTAGGATGCTGCTATTCTGATGTGCTCTGACACCATGTTGTCTCCTACCCACACCCACCCTTTATGCAAATTGGAAAAAGCAGCCTTTCACTAAGTAGCTGACTTGCTGCAACAACCAAAAATAGCAGGACTGTCTACTCTCAAATCCACATCTCTATGTTTATTGATTTCCTTTTCATCTCATTTACTCTAATGTCTCCCAATAAAGACATCATTTTGTTCTTAGTCTAACATTTCAGGGAACATTAAATTATTTTCATGTTGGGTCTTATAGTTAGCATTTCATTTAAGGTCTTACAATTGAAATCAATCCTGTGCTGTGGTATTCTGGATCCCAGTTTACTGGTGAAGAGACAAAAAGCAGAAGTCACATAGCTAAAACGTGGGAGAGTGGGTGGGATCTTTCTCTGTACAATGTCAGATTTCCTAGATCACATAACTGGGTGGTTATGTGGGTGGTTAAGCTGAGGGAAAAACAAGCATAGGGATCCTGGGGACGATTTATCTTTTCACTGTTTGAATGGGTCTTAGACCAGGAGTGGCGTTTTTAATAACCATGTCTGAGTGAGTTAGTGAAGGTAGTATTTGTGTTAAGGCTGACCAGATGTATGCTGGTAGCATAAAAAGGACTCTTCCTCATTTAGCTAGGTTTGGATTTTCTACGACTCTTTTCCTCTCCACTCTCACTTTTGAATTCCTATATATTGAACTGCAAGGCAAAAATACAGAGCAAGGGCAGACTCCTACCTAATTAATATCTTCAATTACTGCTCAATGTATTGGCCCACATGGAAGAGGCAGAGGGCAACGTTTGGTATCATTGAAAGGATAGAGACCATGCAGTGATATCTGAAAAATCACATTGCACTCAAGAGCTCCACATCTCTCAAAACAACCACTTTAAAAATGGCCAGAAAAGACAGGAACTAACACCTTTTTCAATGTTCACTGGATGTAAACATTTTCAACGTGTCACTCTTTTCACAGAATTTCGTTTCAGAGAACGTCACTACCCCACCAGTAGAATAAGGTCTGTCATTTTAAAGACTAAACACTGTTACGGGTATTAAAATATTTTTGATATATGACTTCTTTATGTATAACAGGAAGATTTCCAGGGCAGTGTTATTTCTATTTCAATGTTCTATGAACAGTTCTACATGTTAAAATGTAATTATTTAGGCAATATAAACATTCTTACATATATGATTATTTTTTATAGCAAGACTGGGGAAGGGGAAGAAACCTAATATCTACACAGAGATGGTGAAAGACGGAAAAAAATTGTTAATTTTCTCCAAGATAAGATATCAAGTCTAACATCTCCATGTACATTGTGTTTTTGTTTGTTTTTTTTGGCCACAATTGCAAGTTTCATTATGGCCTAATAATTCTTTGACTCCTCTCCCTCCTTTCTAATTCTCTGTACATATTTATCTTGCCCTCACTGTTGGAATAGAGTTGGCCTTCATTAGTGAACCCAATAAAGCCTTCAGATGAAAGCAGAATCCTACTGGAATTTCTGTGTCTATAGTAAGTATGAAACTTAAAGTAAGTAGATGCTCATGACACAAGAAATTTGACTATCTTCTTATCGAGGCCATACTTTTCTTCCCTACATTGATATTAAGTGTACTTCTCTTGTTAAAAATTGGAACAGTATTCCATATCACGGGCATGAAAACACAGACCTTCCTTAAAGAAGACTAAAGGAATCAGAAGTAAAAATCATAAAGAAGAATCATATTTCAGATTGTTTAAATTGATGGGATGGCCATTACATCTGACAGCACTGATCTTTGGTGGCATGTATTTTGCTGGAAAAAACAGCTCATACTAACAAAAATAAAACATTTTAGGATTTTATCCAATTCTCTTGAAAATTTTGCAAAAATTTAAAAAATTTATACAAGCCTTTAGGGCAAAGGTTACTTTCCAGATTTTTAGAGATAGGCTCAATTGTATAATAACTTGAAAATAAGTCATCATCTTTGTACAGTGAATGAAAAAAAAATCTGAAAAGATAGAAAACATCCAATAAACAGCAGAGGTTGCATTTAATCTTCATCTCCTAATAAAACTATGTAGATAGCAAGGGTTCAGCAGGTTATAAAATCAGCTTCCAGATAAGACAGGAATTTTACCGAAGCTTTTGTGGTACAACATTTGAATAAAAGAGTATACTACTTCCATAGGGATTGCTTTGTCTTTCTGTAAAACTTTTTTTGTCCATAATTTCCTTTTAAACTATGCTTAAAAAAAAAAAAAGGTATTCTTCTTCTCTACTTGAAACCTACATTTTCTGACTATATTTTCCCATGCGTACGCATGTGCGGGGTGTCTGGGTGTGTATTTTAATATCACATTGCCTTCAGTTTGAATTTTCATGAGTTTTATTATTGACTTCTTTCTGATTAGCCACTCAACTCTCTAAATACATACTCTGCATAATGCTAGTCAGTTTGTAAAATAAGCTGTTTTGCACACAGCTAAAGCAACATCATTTCAGCATTACTGCCTTATTTATAGAAGCAAACCATTATTCCAAGTAATTACAAATTCTTTTTATTCCTCACAATACACTATCAGTTGAAAACTATGGTTTACAACTCAGTCTCATGGAATTTGGCACTTTTCTTTCTAATATGGCTGGCCCAAATGAGATTGGCTTTTCCCCATATATAATATATTTTAAATGTTGCATTTTTCTCCAATAAAGACATCTGTATCTCTTTTCCTCCTGAAAATAAAATTCAATGTCATTCCATTTTTAAGGGCAGGGTGGAAATTTGTAAATGAGAAACAGCTATATTTTTGCTAATTCTAAAATATTTGCTAAAAATTTAAAAATGTAGTAGATTGAATATCTTATACATTGGGAATTAATGCCAAAACTTCTTGGATTTTAGCTATGACATGGAGATTGCCTGCCATTCCTTTCAGCATGTTTGGTAGCTGGTGAATGCTTGAGGTTGTGTACTCCACACAGTTTAGATTAGGTTCCTGGTAGTCATAGGTAAGCACTCATTCAAAAACGAAAATGTATCATCTCTTCATGCCTTCATCCTCATACCTACCTGACTTGTCCCAAGAATGAAGTGCTTCACACTTCTTAATAACCTTTGAAATACAGATTAAGTTAGAATTACAAATGCCTATTTGTACAAACACAGGACCATTGTAACCGTAACACGATATGCTAAGTACAATAGATTCAAGCTGATCAAGCTGATCACTGTTTTTCCACTAAGCACAGGTTTGGAAGTACCACTTTTATAAGTTTGGATGAGATACTTCTTGAAAACACTCAGTGGAACTAGTCTCTAGACCTGCACAGGAAATGTCTTCAGTATTTTTACTATCACATAAGTAACTCCTGTGAAAGTTCACCCTCCGCAGCTCTATGATCAAGAAAAGAGCATCATCAACACTTAGAAATATTTAAATACTTACAAACTTATAGCAATCATCATTCTACTAAGCCACAACTTTCCCTCAGGCATTGATGGAAAATTGTTTTTGCTTTGAAATGACATTTTTCCCAACCTAAATGGTAAGTCCTAATGATCAGATCAGTTTTCCTTGCAATGTATGGATGGCTTCCACAGTTACAATTGAAGTTTTCTGTAACAGGGAAAAATTGATAGTTTCCTGTAACTGCAAAAAGAAAGTTTTGATAACACTTCATTAAAATTGACAACAATACAACGAAAGATACTGTTTCTGAATGCCCTGTGCATGGGTGGCCAATGAGTGTGAGGCAGTAAGCTTCACAGGCCTATCTGATACTATTCTTTTTATTCTACTGGCAATAGATTTCATGCATACTCAAAACAGTCTTTAAACTCATAGATTATACAAGCCATTTCAGTTTGGGTTCTGTCCAAGTTTGGGCCACTGCGTATTTTTAAATCACATTTTGGAATTGTACTGCCCAAGATAATTATAAGTGGTACAGAGAGTGAGCATACGGAATGTCTGAGTCTTAACAGTCTCCTTTATAGCAAAGAGTAGCCCGTCATCATCATTAATGCATAAAAGTATCCAAAAGTAGCAAACGTCTGATAAAAATCCGATATTATTTTTCAGTCTTTGCATATGACCAAACTTCTGTGTATCCCGAAAAAATATATTCAAATGAATAGTATAGTCAATATCTTTACATGGCTATAAACAACTTTCAAATGTCCTCACAATGACATTGTTTTTGTTGTTGTTATTGTTTGTTTGTTTTTTTAATTTAGGTCTAATACACAGAAAATAAAATGTACAACTCTTAAATTGTCAATTTTATGGGGTTTTAAAATTGAATGCTCCTGTCTACCCTTCTGTTATGGAATTAATTATTTCCCTCCTCTCTCAAAATTCCTATTAGGTTGGTGCAAAAGTAATTGCGGTTTTTGCAATTATTTTTAACTTTTTAAACCGCAATTACCTGTGCACCAACTAATAGTTTCAAGTCCTAAACCCCAGTGTAACTGTATTTGGAGATAGGGCTTTTACAGAGGTAATTAAGGTTAAATGAGGTCATAAGCATGACTCCCTAATCCAATAGTATTGTAGTCTTTATACAAAGAGGAAGAGACATCAGGAGTACACAGAGCAAAAAGACATGTGTGGACATAGCAGGGAGATGGCCACCAACTGCCAATTAAGGAGAGAGGCCTCAGGAGAAATTAAACATGTTGATACCTTGCCTTAGACTTCTAGCTTCCGGAACTGTGAGAAAATAAATGTATGCTGTTTAAGCCATCCAGTCTGTGTTGTTTTGTGATGTCAGACCCATCAAACTAATACACTACCTCATAGAACATTTCATATACCCAAGACGCTACTCTCTTGCCCTTTTAGAGAAAATTCCCTCTACCTTTCTGTCCCCTTCCCCTCACCAAATGCTATTTTCTATTGCCAGTAATTAGTTTTGACTGTATGTGGATTTTCATATGAATGAAATCTTACAGTTTTTACTTTCTTGTATATGGATTTTTTTTTCGCTTAAAATAATGTTTTTGAGATTCATTTATCTTCTTGTGTGTATTAGTACTTTGTTTTTCTGCCACCAACTAGATGGTCTAATATCTTTGATATACAATTATTTAGACCTATAAAAGGAAATAGAGCTAGGTGTCTTTTGAACACTAAAATTCTATATGAATTTTTAGCATTCTAAATTTATTGCCATTTTCCAATTTTCTTTCTTTTGCTTTTGATATTATCAATCATGGAGAAACTTGGCACCCTTTGAAAAAATATTAAGATCGGAGGACTGGAAAAATGCTTTCAGATAAGATGTGGGTCTTAAGGGGATATAATCTTAAATTCAATTTAGAAATTTACCTTTCTCTATGAGTGAAATAAGCAGTAGAATTTAAAATTGCACTTAAGGTAGAAATAAATTACAATGTGTACATGTTACATTCTTAACAATGACTTGCTAATGAATTAACTCATGTTATATATAAGCTTGAGAAGAAAATTATTTGTTAACTATATACTAAAACTGAAAAATATATTTTTAGTATTTTTAATTAAAATAATACTAAGGAAATGAAGAAAACTTGGGGCAGTGGAAGTTCTACATTTACAGGTTGTGATCAACATATACGGTGAATGTTTAAATAAAAAATATTATTACAGTAAAAGACACATTGTCATATATCACCCTCAAAATACTCCTGCTCACTTTGAACACACTTATCCCATTGTTCTTGCCACTTTCTGAAGCAGTTCTGGAAGCCCTCTTTTGTGAGTGTCTTTAGTTGTGCTGTTGTGGCTGCTTCGATGTCCTGAATCAATTCAAAATGTTTACCTTTCATGGTCCTTTTGACTTTGGGGAAGAGCCAGAAGTCACATGGTGCCAGATCCGGTGACTAAGGTGGAAGACAACACACTGTATGTTTTTCATTTGACAGAAATTGCCGTACCAGAAGCGATGTGTGACATGGAGCATTGTCATGATGGAGGATGAAACCGTTTGTTCATTTCATGTTAATGTGTTGTTTGTGATCCACGATTTACGGCACACTTTAAAACACACCTTCTCTCAACCATAACTTACACCTGACTGACTGCATGGAACAAGTTGAAACTTGTCACACACTGTTACTAACGTTGGATACATTGCCTCCCATACTGAAGATCCCTGCCTTTCTGTTGGGTGGCACTCGGCAGCAGCATTTGCCGTATTTTCTGATCATATTTTTTTATCGTACATATATATATATATATATATATATATATATAAAATAGTCAATATTAACATAAATCAATATAAAAATACATTAATTATAATTGCAATGTTATAGAAAGAAAATAACTCAATTCTACCAAAAGCCCTTAGGATCACTTCTAATATAAAATTTCTTAAAGATATTTTAATGTATAACAATTTGGATGGTTCCTCAAAATGTTTTTGACCTTATATAGTATTAAAAGTTTATTAGAGATTATAACTAGGTAAAGAAATAGATAGAATCTATATACAGGTAAAAAATGGATACATAGTAATTCTGACAATTTAAGGATTTCAATAAAAATATATACCTTATCCATATTTGTAAATTTAATCTTGATAAGTACCTAATATATGTGGAGATTAAAAAAAAGACAGTGAAAATATTGAAGAATTAAAAATATAATTAGAGAATTTGGTGTATAAAATAGTCATATTTTACACCTAAAATATCCTTTTGAATTTGTTTCAATATTTATTATATGTATTTGCAATTGTTACTTATTTTCACATGAAAGCATTCTTAAAACTTTATATTAGCGAAAAGTATTTTCCTAAGAATAAAGCATTAGGAACAAAATTTCTAAACAAAAAATCTACAATAAACTTATTTTCCCACTTAATTGTCTCACTTTAACATTTTCCCATATGTTCATATCTTTGTTCTTTAATATAATCCAGAAATTCTGCATCTGGAAGGTGTAATTCCCAGATCCACATTTCAAAGCAAGGCAAATTAAGGTGCTAATTGCAGAAATCTAATTTCAAGGAATACAGTTATCACCATACATTTAGAAATGAAAACATCACATAAAGAGGAAATATCACTAGATTTCATTTAAGAATAAAAACATTCTAGAACTCTTTTTCATTTTCCTTCTACTTGTGCTGAGATTCCCCTGGGAAAAGATCATTAGGCAGAGTGTTTTTGTGCTTTGGGTTTACTAAGCAGACATCCATGAAGGACAAGAGGAATAAAGCATGGAAGAAGGGAGAATACTACATGAATTTATTCTTGATCTGGCCATAGCTAAGTTTATCTGATTGCTTGATTTGGAGGTACTGTGCTTTAGGAAGCCACATACAGTCCTTTTTGGGACAATCCTGCAAAGGGAAAAAGGAGGAAGCATTTATTCAAATCTTTTTCTCATGGGGAGAACTCCTTTGAACTTCTGTATTGAGCAGGCCTAGATGGATGCTGAGACTTAGGGCAGTGAGATCAGCATGGGGAGGGCATGAGGTAAGGGGCTGTCAGGTTACCCAGGTATTAGGCTGGGCACCACACACACACAGAATCAACTGCTATGATGGCAGCTGGCCTAAGAGACAAAGGTGGTACTGAGATGGCACATAAGAGTGGTCTGATGAATTCACTGATGTTTTTAAACCTCTGTGCTGTTTCTTCAAAGTATAATGGGTGTCTTCTATAGGAACACTCTTGATCGCAAGGAATTTGGATGTAATTCTAATTTTATTGACAAAATAGGATTATATATATAACACACTAAATCTAAATATCAGAGACTTTTAGTTTCTGTTTCTACACAGAGTTTGGAAACTATTACCTTCATCCTTATAATATGGAAAAAAAACTAAACACACTGAAAATCAACAACTCTTCTTAGATCTATCAGAGAATTGAGATCATGCAACAAAATATTATCCTGAAAGTTGAAGAGAAAGGCAGATACAAAGAATCACAGCTTACTGGGAGAAGAAACCCATGAGTAGACACCTACCACTGTATCCAATACTAGGAGGAACATTTAAATTGCAATTTACAAATAGCAGGATGCTCCGTGTGGACTAGTTTGAGACTGAAAAACTTTAGAGTAGGGGGCCCATCCTTAGGGGGAAGCCCACACTTTTGTAAATTTATCTCTAGGAACCCCACTAGGCTCTCATGATGAAGACTGGAAAATAATTCCCTCATGTTTGCTATAGGGCGGGGGGAAAGATAACCACTTGAAATATACGAGGTGTGATAAAAAAAAAATACAGTTAATGCGGCTGCCGAGTGGCATCCAATGGAAAGTCAGGGATCTTTAATAAGGAAGCGGCAAGTCAAACCTTAGTAACAGTGTATGACAAGTTTCAACTTGTTCAGTGCAGTCAGTCGGGTGTGAGTTATGGTTGAGAGCAAGTGTGTTTTAAAGTGTGCTGTAAATCATTCTCCGTCATGACAACGCTCCATGTCACACATCACTCCTGGTACAGTAATTTCTTTCCAACAAAAACATTACGGTGTGTCCTCATCCACTTTATTCACCAGATCTGGCGCTGTGTGACTTGTGGCTCTTCCCCAAAGCCAAAATGATTGAGGACATCGAGGCAGCCACAATAATACAATTAAAGACACTCACAAAAGAGGACTTCCAGAACTGCTTCAGAAAGTGACAAGAACGGTGGGATAAGTTTGTTCAAAGCAAGGGGGAGTATTTTAAGGGGGATTAATGACAATGTGCCTTTTACTGCAATATATTTTCTTTTAATTTAAACATTCACCATATTTTTTTGTTATACCTTGTACATGGAACTTTCTGTTCTCCAACTGCCCTCAGGGATAACTACTTTCTCAAAGCCTAACTAATGTGGAGAAAAGGAAATAAGTCCAGCCACCTCCTGCCTTCATGTATCACCCAAGATGGAGATGGGGACTGAAAATACTTAAGAAGATCACAGCCCAGGCACATAGGCCCACTGAAAAAGTGAGTCCTATTTACAGAATTATAGAACACTTTCCTTTCATCACCTCTCACCAGACACCAACATGACTCCTGTAAAATAATAGGGCATTACATTGGAAGAACTGCAAGGCTCAGAGTGTACTTAAGAAGGAATTTCTAATGAAAACCGAAACAGCAGGGGGGAAAAAGAAGAACATCAGAGGAAATTAAAGTCTCCGATAGCTACAGATATAGAAAACAGTAAACACAGTGTATCTCCTAGGAAGATATCCAAAAACTCTCACATTAAAGGAATATTTACCTTAGTTCGTATTACTTAATATGTCATGGCTTCCATACTTAATAATGAGAAATTGGATGACTTCTTCCTAAGAATGGGAACAGGCAACAATTTCTCCTCCCACTCCCCTACTAAACATTGTACTGACAGTCCTAGCTAGTGAAATAAGAAAACAAAAGGAAATAAAGGAATACAGATTGGTGAGAATGAAATAAAACCGTGTTTGAAGATGACATGATCATGTATGGGATTATAGAATTATAATCCAAAATTTGAAGTAAAACCTGAGTTCATACGAATATCAATAAATAAATGGTTAAATAAAGTAAAGGAGAAAAGGCAAATCTCCCATGCAGAAGCCTTCCAATAAATTTTGTAGATACTCTACCCTAAAAGAAGGGAAGCATAATTCCCTGTTCTTGAATGTGGGCTCTCCATGGTGACTTCTTTCCATAGACTACAGTTTGGAAAAGGGAGAAAAAAAAATGCATAACATCACTATGCAGAAACTTCGCAGAAACTACTTCAACTACATGATCTAGGTCAACATCAATCAACTAAATTGTGTAGATAGTATATACTCTAGTTATGATATGATGAAAATAGCAGTATGGTCTTTCCCCTGAAGCCATGTAATCTCAATCTAATAAGAGAAAACTCAAGGCAATATTAACACAATTTCATCAAATTTCTTAATCTCTTATTTTTTTAATTAAGGAATATAAGGAAATATTTTAAAAAGTATAAAACTCAGGAGAATACATAATAGGTAATGACCAGCTAAATATAATATTTTCAGATATTCAATTTAACTATCTTAAATTCAGTAGCAGAACTCTAAATTGAATCTAATTTAGTGTGTGATACTCACTCTAATCCTTTTATAAATGAAAACATTAAATTTGCTGAAATCAAATAAAGTAATTTTGACAGGTCTTGATGAAGTTTTGTCAGTTTTCATTTCAATGCATTTAAATTTAGAATATCAAAAGAAACTAAATCTAAGAGAAATTTTATAATAAAAACTGGTGTAAATACCAGCAGGAAGAAAATGATCCAATCTAACTCATGCCCATATTGGCCTATTTCAGAGCATGCAATACATGCTAATACAATATGAGACTGAGTACAAGTTCCCTTCAAAATCAGGCCACTTTCATGGTAGGTGAACTATTTAAAATATCTTCATTAAAATTTGTGTTTCTAAATGTTCTATTAAGCACACATGAAGTCATTATAAGTGGAAATTATATTTGATAGAAAGGATTTTTAAGAGCAAAATTAATTTATTTAGATTAAAAGAAAAAAGAAACTTGGTAGGGAGTTTGTTTACATTGTTTAAGGGAACTATCATCAGCAATTAGAAGAGTGCTTAGTATAAGTTTTTCAGAAAAATGTTTGCATGTTAAAGAAATTTAGTCATGTATAATATTATACCTTTTATCATCCTTCTTTTCAATATCTCTGTGTGTGTGTGTATATATATATATATATATATATATATATATATATATATATAAAGGTATAATACACACACACACACACACACACACACACACACACATATATATATATTTTTTTTTTTCACGTGGAAGTTAAATAAAGATTTTGGAGCAGCTAAAATTTATGAAGTATTTTTTAAACAGAAGCTATCGGTAAACAAAACCCAAATTCCAAAATGTAGCTAAACTGAAAAAGGGAGGAGGATGAAAACAAAGAGAAAAGAAAAACAAATTATAAACTGCAGAACTGAAAGGCAGAGCATGTCTACAGATCCTGCAGACATTTATAGAATAATACAACATTATAAATAATTTAGTACCAATAATAAACAGTTGAAATGATGTATGCATTGAATCATGTGCCACCAAAATTCATACGTTGAAGTACCAATTCCTGGCATCTGAGAATATGACCTTGTTTGAAAATAGAGTCATTGTAGGTATAATTAGTTAAGATAAAGTTACATTAGAATGGAGTGGGCCCTTGATCCAATATAACTGGTATCCTTATAAAAAGAATGTCATGTGAAGAGAGAGTCATATACAGAGGAAAGATTATGTAAAGATGTATAATAGTTATGATCAGCTACAAACCCAGGAGAAAGGCCTGGAGTAGATCTTCCCTCATCACCCTCAGAAGGAACTAACACTGCCAACACCTTGACCTTGGGTTTGTAATCCCCAGAACTGTAAAACAACAAATTCTGTTGCCTAAGCCACCAAGCTGTGGTATTTTGTTACAGCAGCCCTAGAAAACTAATACAGATGAAATAGACACATTCCTTGAGAGGTGCAAATTACAAAAACTGGCACAAGAATTAACACAAAAATATGAACAGTGCAATAGCAATTAAAAAAATAATTCAGATATTTCTACAAAGAGATTTAAAGACCAAGAGAAGATGTTTCCTGATGAATACTACTATTTAAAGAAAAAATGATACCAAACCTACAGACTCTTTTTCAGCAAATAGAGAAGGAGCGAACATTTCCCAGCTCACGTTGTGAGGGCAGTGTTACATCAACGCCAAAACCATAATAGAGGTCATCAGAAAGAGAAATATGGAGTTACAGCTCTAATGCACATAAATGCAAAATCCTTGACAAAATTTTTGAGAATCAAGTCCAAGAATATATAAACAGATGATGAATCATGATGGGAATTTTAGTTTGGTTTAATGTCTAAAATGAACAACTTTAAAGAAAAGAAATACAGCATAGCAATTTATGAAAGAGAAAAAACCACAACTATAGTAGGGAAAATCAAAGTCAAAAGCAGTTTTCTTTAAAGGAATGTAATTTTTACAAATTTATAAAATTGATAAAGTATTGTCAAGAATATGAATAAAAATAAAAAAGAAAATATTACCAATGTTAACAATAAAAACTGAACTTCACTACAATCATTAAAAGAATGCTGAATAGGTATTATAAACAATGTTAAGACAATATTTTTGAAAATTTACATGATTTGGACCAATCACTTGATATAACCTCAATTAAATTATAATATAATTATAAATAAATATATATGAATAATTCTATAATTTAAAACAAATATAATACATAGTAATATAGCAAAGAAAGAAGTAAAACTGCCTCTAAAGATAAACTTTAATTAAAAATAATAATAATAATAATAAAAAATAAAGATGACGTTATATACGGAGAAAATCCCAAAGGATATACAAAAAAACAGAATGGATGAGTTAAGTTTGCAATGTTATCAGATATGAAATCATAAAATCCTTGGATTTAATCTAATGAAATATACATAAACCGTTGGAAATGACAAAACACTGCTGAGATTTCCATGCACCAGAAAACTCAATATTTTTATGTAAGATCTCCAAAATTGAGCTATAGATTCCAAGTAATGCCTGTTAAACTCCCAGAGATTGTGAGCATATGCATATTTATGTCTTTGTGTGTGTGTGTTTAAGTTAGTAAGCTGAGCCCTAACTCTACAGGGAAATGCAAAAACAAAGTGCAGCCAAGATTATTTTAGGAAGACTAAATGTGAAAAAGTTTACCACTAAGTTTTAACATCTATTCCATATAACAGCAATTAATGTGCTATTAGCACAAGGATAAACATATAGGTTGAAGACGCAAAGAGAGTTACAGAAATAAATTCATATATATTGGATTACTTAATTTTTTAACAACTTCATTAAGGTATAATTTGTATGCAAAAAAATGGACATATTTAATGTATAGAGTTTGATGAGTTTGCAATATATATATATATATATACACCCATGAAATCATTATCACAATCAAAGTAATGAACATATGTATTGCCCCCAAAAGTTTCCTTCTGCTCTTTAGTTTTTGTTTTTGTGGTAAGAACACTTAACACCAGATGGACTCTCTTAACACATTGTTAAGTGTACAATACAAAACCATTTACTATATGTGCTATGTTGTACAGAGATCTCTAGAATTTATTCATCTAGCATAACTGAAACTTTATACCCATTGAGCAAAAATTCCCTCTATCCTCTTCTCACTTGTCCCTGGCAATCCTCATTCTATTGTCTGTTTTTATATGTCTTCCAGGTTCATCCATGTTGTTGCAGATGGTATGATTTCCTTCTTTTATAAGGCTAAATAATATTTTATTGTATGTATACACCACAAGTTCTTTATTTATTCGTCTGTCAATGGACATTTCAGTTGATTCCATATCTTGACTATTGTGAATAATTCTGCAATGACTAAGGGAGTGCAGCTATCACTTTGAGAGTCTGATTTCAATTATTTTGAATATATACCCAGATGTGAGAATGCTGGATCATATGGTAGTTCCACTTTTAATGTTTTGAAGGACTTCTGTACCATTTTCTATAATGGCTGCACCATTTTACATTCTCCCAACAGTTCCAATTTCTGCACATTCTCACTGACACTCATAATTTTCTTTTCCTTTTTTAAAAAAATAATAGCCATAATAACAGGTGTGATGTGACATTGTATTGTGGTTTTAATTTGTATTTCCTGATAATTACTAATGTTGAGAAGCTTTCCATATACCTGTTGGACTATTGTATGTCTTCTCTGGAGAAATATCTGTTAATAAATCTTGCACGTTTTATAAATGGGTTGTCTTTTTGCTATTGAGTTTTAGGAGTTCCTTGTATATTTTGCATATTAACTCTTTATCAGATGTACAAATACAATACCAGAAGCACAGGCAACAAAAGCAAAAATAGACAAGTGTGACTACCTAAAAGTAAAAATCCTTCTGTACAGAAAAGGAAACAATCACCAGAATGAATTGACAGCCTAAGAATAGGAGAAAATATGTACAAACCACATATGTGATAAAGGGTTAGTAACCAAAATATATAAAGGTTACTAAATTTAATGCAAAGGTGCCACTGTAATTCATGGGGGACAAAGGAATGGATTTAAATAGGTGATAATAATTTCTCAGTCCTCACTGCTTGCAGGATTATCATGAGTCATAATTTTTATATTTTCACAAAGTACTTTCCAGCTTCTTAATGACTAAATTACTAACTGAATGCTAATTTGATTTTTCTTCTGCCTCTTTCTCTCCTTTGGTTCTCTTTCCCATTTACTTTCTCTTGCATCTCTTTGCATACCTTTTTTTCTATAGCTTATAGATCAATTTTTATATTTTTAAATAGTTTTAAAAGTGTGTTCAACTGGTAATCCATTGCCCTCTATAAATACATCTTGGATCTACTGGTAGTTTTTCTGGGAGCTGAAAATTATTAATCCTACTATAGAATTATTTCAAAAGCAGTAATTTTGATGATGATCATCCAAAATCATCCCATTTCTTTAAACATCCACACATAATTTAAAAATCTGAATTAAAGTGCATACATGAACACTGAAAAAACACTGTGACTTTATCTGTTAATATTAGTGTATGGATTTTTTAAGTTGAAATAGGATTACCTAGCTGCATCATGTTTCTCAGTCAGCAATTTTTTTCTTTTTCAATCTACATAGTGTTTCTCTATTATTCCTCCATGGGAAAAACAGGCAATATACATGCATATACCCTAAATGACATTTGATAATTTTATTACCTGTTAATATATCCTATAGGCTTGATAAGAAGTCATCTTCAGTATCTGAGCCTTTAAGCTTCAATCTGAGCAAGATTTTAAGTAACATACTTAATACAGTAATATTAATAAATTTTTGTTTCTTTTTTCTAGTAATTATTATTAATAAATAAATGATAAAGATCATATATTTAAAATTACATGTATTTAAAGTTAAAAAAGTAAAGACTTAAAACTTTAAAAGATATACACATGCATATATATGCCCTTTCTATTAAATTAAACATTTTAAGAGAAATTTGAAATTATATATGAACACGCTACATTTTTGGAGATGAATGTTCTTGGATGAGTCAAAATGTAAGCTCCCTTTACTGTTCAACTCCACCTTCATACTAGAACAGTTTGTTTTTCAAAAAAATAGGTGTAATCCATCTTAATCACCATCATTTTTCATATTTGTCTGTATTCAGAAGCAAAAATGTTATACTGTATTTTGTTTAAACTTAGAAGCAGCTGTTCTAACATATGTTTCATCATTTAGAAGATCGCCTGACATTCAGAAAGAATAAACACCGTGATGTCATTATTAACCAGTAACATTTTGTCCATCAACTACATGAAGACAATGAAACATATATGTGTCATTTAATCTCTTTTTCACTAGGCTTAAGGAAAGCAATGCAGAAGGTGATATCGAAATTCCCTTCTAGCTCTAATAACTTAGAGTTCCATTGACATGTCCTACTCGATATACACTCTGATTTTCCCCCTCACGTATTTTTCAAGCCAGTGCTGACTTTAATCATTTAATCTTCCTTTAAACATGTGCAAATACACTGCTTGTTTTGCTTTCAATCCATCTTAAATTTAATCTGTCTGAGGAAACTATTTTTTCACATTGCTGTCAACTCAGGAGCTGAGTTACGCTCTCAAATCCCCGATGCCTTGGCACTTTGACCATACCCAGTCTCTTATAAATGTAAAAAGGTACATGCATTAGCCACTATTGCCTTTCAGTTGCTTTACATCTTCTTCAATGATCACTACTCACACCATTTTAGCCATCTACACTGCAGTCACGTCAACCTTGAAATTCCCTGCAAATGTTTTCATTCTGTCCCTTATGGGTTCTCACTGGAAATATTGTCTGTTCTTCAGGTGACACAGTTCCTATTCCAGTCAGAACAACTAACTCTGAGCACACAGATTTGGACACTGAAACTACTCTACAACATATATTCATATTTATAATTAATTTTCAGCCTCACACTGTGTCTTTTATCACAAAAACAATTTAAAAAATGGGCTAAGAGACAATGTACTTGATGGAAAGTTCACACTCCTGACTAGCCACAGCATTTCCTCATTTTTAGCATTAGAATGGCTCTGCAAAAATTAATTCAAGATAGTTTCTTATCCATCCTTCCTCATCTCTTCTTACTTTACACTTAAGTAATGCAGTTTAGTCACTGAATGTGCTGTTCCTCAAAAGGGATCATCTGCTCTCAGCCAATTCCTGAGTAATAATTAGGAAAAAGGATTGGGTATTATATCACCCTATTTTGAGAATTCAGTATTCCACTTTTCCAGGCCATGATGGCTCTTTAGTTCCCTTAATGGTGACTCCAGCCACCCAGTTGTTACAACCCATGGGTGGTAGCTTAGCCAGAAGAAGCTTAGGGGGTTCACATTGACCTGGTTTATTTACCTAGATTCTCTTGTTGGATTGACATGAGCATAGATCATGAGGATTAATGAAGACGTAACACTTTTTTCACCAAGTTCCACTACAGTGGTCCAGGTGGCCTGATCTGGGGTCCATAATGGGTCTCTGTACATTTTACAAAACGCCCCGACCCTTTGGCAGTTGACCATTGGGGGCAAAACATGTGGGTGAAAGTAGGAATAACTGAAAAAGAAAAAGGTGAAGTTATAGCTCCAGTAATGAGACAAAACTATTTTGTAACAGTGGAGAGAGAATAGGAATCAATTCACCTAGGAAATATCATAAGTGCCTGAGAATCCTGAAGGAGAAAAAAAGCTTTTAAGACTTGTCCTTCAAAGCCATTTCTGAAGCCTTCATCAGGAGGAAAACACTATGGTTAGGATCTTCTAAATTCTTGCAAGTACCTTAAATATAACTCCTGGGTCAGCTACTTTAGCAAGATATCTCTGACATGATTTGGTAGTTATTTCCTGTAACACTACTTAAAGCCTATCAGAAACAGCATGGTATCACTCCAGCTTTGGCTCCTTTCACAAAAACACCATTCTGATCCTCAGAAATCTTTCATACTCCTCTTCCTGAGACATCACTCGTTGTGTATGGCAATTGGGTGCTGCACAAATGTTAGTGTGGACCAATAGGTCTGATTTGACTGCCTGCCTTTGGCAGTTCATCTAACAACAAACACTAGACCCAGCAAAGCCTATCAGATGATGAGGAAACTGCATTGGAGTCACTGTCCATCTCTACTTCCCAGGAAATGTCCCATTTGCAATAATTGTAACCAATACATTCTTTCCAGGGTCACTATGTATACTCTCCATCGGTTGGTTTGGCTAAGGTTTCAAATGATTGTTACATGGTTGTTGTGATATTCATCATGTAAATCCAAGATTTCCTGATTCTCTGGAGCCAGTGTTAAAATCCAATAATGTCATTCTGCGGAATGAATGCTTCACACAGTATTTCTCTTTGCCTGATTTCTAATTTTTTTAAACTACCAATGGTACGCTGAAAGGTGGTCTGCCATCATCACATTCTTGGGGAGTCATGAAATAATGACTTCTTGGAGACTCCACCTAATTATTCTATTTTAAAACATTTGAATGGCTAGCAGCCTTTAGATAAAGCAATTACTTGACTTTTTCCCTCTTTTCATCTGGATGTTTTGGTTTTATTATAAATGGATTCCAAGTTGGAATTTAATTTTCATTGATATTAAGAATATTATTTTTGATACAAAATGTCAGGATATATAAGTAACTACAGAATTATATTAAGAATTTGAATTCAAATACTATGTATCTTTCCAGATGGCTGTCATATTTAAGTTTAACCAAAATATTAAATTAAGCAAATCAAATGATAATTGATAGGACTTTAGAACATGTTGAAAATTCTATTTGTGTGGAAATATACTTAATGGCTTACATGGTTGTATTTTAAAGTAGAACAATGCAGAAACTATCATTATTTTTATTCATTATCAATCTAAACATAATTTCCAAAATGATTGATAATTTATTGTTTTAAGTGAAGTCATCCTTATGATATTTGTTTTTGAGGGAGAATCAAATGAGGAATAAACTATGAATTACGATATTATGAAAAAATATGTAGTTAACGTATTCTAGAGCATAAGTTTGAAATTCATTTTAACAATAAATAACTGAATAGTTATTTTAAGTTTCTGTTCAGTACAACATTTGAGGGTATGCTACTACTAAAATGTTGTTCTGGAGTGTTTGGAATTGGTGCATGTAAATACTCAAATAAAATAAGATAGCTGCCATTAAAAATGTTATAGATTAGTAATTGATAAATGTCCATTGGGACATAGTAATAAATAATAAATTTTAAATAAGGAAACAGGACATACGTATGTTCAAAGGACAGAATCAAAGAGTGATTGATGAAGGATATGGCATTTAAGATACATCTCTATATATGCCAAGATTTTGAAACCTAGAAATATAGACAGTATACAAGAGAATATTACCAGTCATCAATATTTAGGTCACTTAGCATGTAACTTAATTGCTTAACCATTAAAATAAAGGAAAAACAAACTCTCTCAATGAAAATTGATTCCCAAGGAATTATTTCTGGAACAGTATAAAAGGGTGCTTTTTTGGTTTTTTGTTTTGTTTTGTTTTTGTTTTTTTTAATACTGACGCAATTCAAAGCAACAGGCACAATATGGGGGTATTAAGCAAGCATAAGGTAAGAAGACAGGAACTAGGCACCAGCTTGAAGGTGACGTACTGGAAAGTAATTTTAGTCTGTTGGTGTTTTGTGCTGCTCAGGAGATTCCTTTAAACCAACTGTTTCTGCTCAGGGGATATTGCCCTGGAAATTAGAATACAGAGCCAAGATCATTCTATTTTTCTTTCATTTTCATCAGGGACTTAATCTTTTAAAGATTAAGGTTGCTTATGAAAAATAGGATTTGGCATTTTCATGTCTAATTTTAGTTTTACTGAAATGTGAGTGTTTGGTAAAATGTCTGTCATAGTCAGTCAATTCACAAATAATATTTTATTTATCTACCTGAGCAAACTCTGTGGGGAGTAACAGATATGGCCTGGACTTGAAAATGCTGCCACTGCAGGGCCATCTGGCTAATCAGATGTCAGTTTTCCTTTTTTGTCAGAAAATTAATTTCTCTGGTAGAAAGGAAGCGAGTATTGCTAGCAAACCTTCAGAAATAAGATTACCAAACCTTTATCAGAGTTATTGTATAATAATTCTCTTGCTTCTGCATTTCCTTCTATCAATTTCACATTTCTTTTTCAATTAGAGTATTGAAGGAGAATCAATGACTTGAATAAAAATCTGACTATAATAAAAACTGAATTATGGTACTTCAAATACATGGTATAGGGAAATGTTAAAATTACTCCTGGATATAAGCTCTGCCACTTAAAATTCATGACATTGAAATTTCCTACCCCCCCTTTTTTACTTTGTTTCCATATACATAAATCAAGCAATGTTATGCAAAGTTGTAAGATAACATATTTGAATCTCCTAACATAGTGTGGAACACTCTTCAAAGACCTCTATGCCAGCAAGTTGGGTAATGCAAAAGCCTTATCTCAGCCAGCAATTCAATGAGGGTAAGAAATAAATCTTCATTTAGAAAATGTTTATATTAATTTCTCTGAGTTAAATTCTAAACTCCATTTAGTAAAATCATTGTGGATTTTCTATTTTGATATTCTAGAAAAATGGAATCAGAATGGAAAATACATCTGCTTCTCTTACTTCTAGTCTTTGGGTGGAGAGTACATATAGGAAATTCTCTATAAATATTTGTGAAATGGATAATGCAATCATTCAATTTCAGTTCCAAATTTGGAAAGCTTATGTCATAATTCTTGTGAGTTCAATTCTAAAGTCCTTTTGGTTAAATGGATTATGAAAATTCAGTTTTAATATTCTAGAAACTTGACTACTGAGTGTGATGACGTTTAGTCTTATAAGTATCTTTGTTTTTATCATGTTTTCAATTTGTGCCAATGTCATATAATTCTTTGGTGCCAAACTTTATTTGATACATGTCATTACATTTTCAGTATGGTCAAGAATTGTCTCTGGAAAACAGAAAGTCAAAAACGGTATACACTAGAAACATACTGAGCTTTTACAAATCTTGCCAATCACATATTTTGCAGTACACACATAATCCAATGTGTACCAACATATATTTTGAGATACTGTTTAAACAGAATGAATATATGTTTTAATGCTGAAGATTAAGGAAATGCACTCTGTTGTATTCACTAATCAATTTATTTTATGCACATTTTGGAAACTCCCCTTTTATCCATCTCTACATTTCTACCTAAGCTAAGGTATCTTTTATCTAAATTACATCATCAGCAACCTACTGATTGGATCACCTCCTCCAGTGCTGCCTGCCAAAAATGAATTATCCATATTCTTGCCAGAGTAATCATTCAAAGGCTTACATTAAATCTTCTGACTTTCCTACTTGTATCATTGGAGAATAGCCTTCAGGGAAAAAAATCTAAATCTTTGGTTTGTTATGCAAAGTCATTCATAATTTGGTTTCTGTTTAACACTTCAACATAATCTTGTAACAGTCCTGCTATACACATAACGCTATTGGTTGCCCCTCTCGTATTCAATGTATCACATGGGCTTTGAGTAGCCCATGTTTTCCCATGGCTCCATGCCCTGGCAGCCATTATTCTCTCCGTTTAGAACACGTCGTCTTTCCCCTATCTTTCACTCTCTGGCCTACAATCATTTAAAGTCTAAGGTAAGGTGCTCAAGAACATTATCACTAAGGTTTCATAGAAACCCCAAGGCTGTCTTACCTGCTTATATTTATTTTTGGATAATACTCTCTATGCATATGATTACTGAGCACTTTAAACATGGCTAGTAAAATTGAGAAACAGAACTTATAATTTTATTTATTTATCTATTTAATTTTGATTTAAATACACACATTTGGATAATGCTTACTCTATTGGACATCACAGAATTAGAGGAAAGGTTTAATTTCCTGCTGATGTTACTAACATACATTTTACCTTGGATAAGTCATTTAACATCCTTAAATACCCTTTCATTCAATAAGAAAGTGTTAACTATTGATATTCTTCACAAAGTTTAGAGGTGTTTCAAATTAGATAATATATGTTAAAACATATTATTTATAGCAATGCATTATAGAATGTTAGTTATAACTGAAAAGACTACAAAAATCGACTTTAAAAATATACTGTTACACTATCAAAACCTCAGTCTACACTTAGTTATATATTTTTTTTAATCTAATGCTCAAGAAAGGGACAAATTAGTGAACAACTATTGATTTAATAACGGCTAATTGATATTTTTCAACATAAAGTCATTGTACTGTGCTGCCAGTACATAATTCAATATTTCATGCATTGTTGGAGGTATACTGAATATAAAGGCAATATATAAGTAGGGAATCTAATTACTATTGTTTTTCTCTTACTGAATAGCTCCATGTTTCTTATGCTCTACTGGGTTTTTGATAACACTAAGTTTACAAATAACTGTTGGTGAGGATGTGGAGAAAATGGAACCCTTGTACACTTTTGGTAGGATTGCAAATTGGTGCAGCCACTATGGAAAATAGTTTGGAGGTTCCTCAAAAAAATAAAAATAGATCAATCATATGACCCAGCAATTCCACTCCTGCATACTTATCCAAAGAAATCCAAAACACTAATTCAAAAAGATATATGCAGCCCTGTGTTCAGTGCAGTGCTATTTATAATAGCCATGGTGTGGAAACAACTGAAATGCCCATCAATATACAATTCGTTAAAGAAAGTTGTGATACATACGCATATATACAATGGAGTATTACTCTGCTGTAAAAGGGAATGAAATCTTACCATTTGCAATAATGTGAATGGACTTAGAGGGTATTATGCCAAATGAAATGAGTCAGACTGAGAAAGACAAATACCATATGATCTCACTTATCTGTGGAGTCTAAAGAACAAAGTAAATAAACAAACAAAACAGTAACAGACTTACAGGTATAGATAGCAAACTGATGGTTACTAGATGGGAGGGAGGTTAGGGGGCTGGATGAGAAAGGGTGAGGGAATAAGAAGTACAAGTTGGTAGGTACACAATAGTCACGGAGATGTAAAATACAGTATGGGAAATATAATCACTAATACTGCAAAAACTATGTATAGTGTCAGATGGGTACTGGACTTCTTATTGGAGGGATCACTTTATAAATTATATATAAATGTCTAACCACTACACTGTATGTACACCTGAAACTGATATAAAATAATATTGAATGTCAACTATAAATAAAGAAACATAGTCACAGGGTATAAAGCATAGCATAGGGAATTAGTCAATAATATTGTAATAACCATATACAGTGTCAGATGGGTAATAGACTTATTGGTATTACCACTTTGTGAGGTATATAAATGTCTAATCACTATGTTGTTTTGTACTCCTGAAACTAACAAAATAAACTAAAACGGGGGATAAATAAATAAATAAATAAAATAACCTCATGCATTATACCTTTAAAAAATAGAAAGTTAATTTAAAAACTATTTAAATAAACTATAATTTTTAAGTGATTTCATTTTATTTACGTAATTTTGTATTTCTTTTTTATGACCATGTGAAATAAATCACACGATATTAAATATAAAGATGTTCTTCAGCATAAAGTATCATATTGAAAATATTACATAGTGTTTGATAACTGTTGGGCCTAATGTGACTCTTTAAGACAATGATTTTTTTAAAGTTTTTTTAGCTCATTAAATTTGATAACTTAGAAATATATATATTTAAAACCTTTCTGCAAATACTGTCTGGAACACAACAAAGTAGGGTGCTTTTCACTTAATGTGAATTGCTACAACAAAGTTGATAGCAATATTTAAACTTGTTTAAATGTTGTATTTCCTCTATTATTGATAAACTTATGAGGTCACAATAATTTGAAAGCCATATGCACTTATAATTTAAAAGTCCTTATTATTGTCATAAGGAACAATTCGGACAAATCTGTCAGGCCAGATCATTGCGTATTCAGGTAAGGGGTGGTATGAGGTGACATTCCTTAGTAAAGGGAGAATTTCGTGCGAGGGTTTGAATTATACAGTTTTTAGTTTTATCTTTATGCTACTATTTTTAAATATTTTACATTCTGCTATTATTTTTTAGTTAGACTAATGAAGGTACAAATTAAAGTTTAGTCCATTAAAGAATGAATCCACTATGATAAATAAGATTGGTTGCAATTGGCATTTTTTTTTCTAGCCATGATGGAATAACTGGTACTAGAAAATTGGACAAAATACATGGAAAAACTATTTTTAGAAATTGGAAAACAAGCAAAATGGGACTATTATTCCTAGGAGATAAAATAATAATAATAATAATAATAATAATAATAATAATAATAATAATAATAAATTTAAGCCCTATGACAGTCCAGGTTTTGGTTTTCTACCTGACAGTACTTTCTAAACCACAGAGCCAAAAGGTGTGTAATAGTGGTCAGTGTCGGTGGTGGGGTTGAGGTAGGATGGTGGGTGGTGAGTGGAGGCTGCCGGAAGTTTCAGAGAGGCAGAGAGGGGAGAGCTATTTAAACCAACCAACCAACCAACCAACAAACCAACACACACGAAATCTTTAAGGGTACCTTTGAGACTTTGCCTGAATATAACACTGTACATAATTGAAGAGAGTTGGACAACGACAAGAAAATAACAACTCTTAAGGAACAATGAGCTGGAGTATAATCAGAGTTTATGAAATCCTGGGAAGTGTAGAAGTCTCAACTAGCCAGAGTGAAGAGACATTGTTGAAAGCCTGGACGTAAAAGGTTTAGGAAAAAAGGCTTAAGGGATTCAAACTGACCCACACAGTAAATTAACTCTCTGCAAAATTCTTTTTAAAGGAAGACTGTATAAATACACATATGTGTTTATGCATGCACACATGGGCAAATACACTAAAATCTTCATAATACAATAAAAATTAGTAGATAGTCAATGAAGCACAAATTGTAACACATAACTATGAGAAAAACCAACCACTAGAAACAGAACCAAAAATAAGATGGTAGAATTATAAGTCAAATACTTTAAAACATGTATTATAAATGTGTTCAAAAATTTAAAGGAAAACATGAACATTATGAGTACATAATTGGAAGATATTAACAATAAAAACAGAATTTCCAAGTCTCTAAAGCCAGTGGCTAAAACGAAAACAAGAAAAGAATCCTGGACAGGCTTAACACAAAATTGGATAACACAAATGAAAAAAATATATATTTGAATTGAAAAAAGTGTAATAAAAGCTTTCCAAATTGATATGTCAAGGGGAAAAAAGGGTGAAAACAAAACAAAACAAAGCAAAACAAAACTAAGGAAGAATAAGTCACCTGTGAGGAAATATAATACTTTAAATCCTCTGTGATTGGAATCTTGTAAGTAGAGGAGAAGAGGCAGAATTGATATTTGAATAAATTAAAAAAAATTTTCCAGGCTTAATCAAGAAAATCAACCCATAAATCAAATAATCTCATTGAACAATAAGCAAGATATGCACAAAGAAATACACACCAAGACATATTGAAATAAAATTATTGAAAAGCATGGATAAAAAAAAAAAAAGATCTTAAATGTGCCAGAAAAATAAATGATGCCATTATATTCAGGGAAACAAAGAAAATAACTGATAGAACGTATTGAAACAGTATAGAAATAAAGTAATGAAATGATAGTTTAAAAGTGCTTAGAGACAAAACTCCTATCAACATAGAATTGTACATAGCCAATATGTTCTTGTATTAATTATCTATTGCTGATGTTGTGAGTGTATAACGAGAAATCCTAAGATACTGAAGTGAGAAAACTACTAGGATTAAAAACGTAATTTGTTTACATTGGCTCAAATTTCAAAGCTTTTTGATATTTCAGCAAAAGAAATACATTTTCTTTTTTTGTCCATTTATTTATTATTGGACCAGTATCAAGTTGTCTTATTTATTCTAACTTAGGAGTGTTTATCTGGCAATCATCCAGCTTTGTTTTTCATCAACATTGCTGTGACTGTTTTTGGATTTTTACATATTTTTATACGAATTTTAGATCTACCGTCTCAAGTTTCACACAAATAACCTTAAGGAACTTTGACTGGAATTGCATTGAATTTATATGTTAATTTATGTAGACTGATATCTTTGGGTCAATCCATCAGTGGTTATTTTTCTTCTGGTATCTTTCTTTGAAAGATTTTCAAATATTAAACTACCACTGCACTCCTGAAATAAATCCAATTTGTAATATATTATGATTTTTATATATCCCTGTTATCAATTTGCTAATTTTAAAAATAATTTGAATTATTAATCATGAAATACATGCTTTTTTCTGAAAGCATCTTTATTAGATTTCATAACAGTAAATATATGGTTTAATTTAAAGAAAGTTATTGCATTTCTTATTCTTTTTGGTATTAATATCTAGTTAAATGCCACTGTTTTTGGTTTGGGGAAATGTTCTATGTGCTCTTGAAAAGAATGTGATGTCTGTTATTATGGGTTGTTCTGTCCTCTGTTTACATATCGAGTAAAGTTATTAGTGTTCAGATATTATTTTTCTTGGTGATTTTTCTTCCTGCTTGTTGACTAGCTATTGGATAGGTGTGTAAGATTCCTACTATGTGTAAGATTCCTACTATGATAGTGAATTTGTCTCTGCCTTTTTTACCAATTATTGAAACTTTTTATTTTGATATGGTGTTAGCTTCATCTGTAGTTATAAAAATAATGCTGAGAGATTATATACATAGTATATGGTACACGATATATACTGGGGTGCCAAAAATATATACACATGATTTGTATTCATCTTTTGTTATCGATATATATTATTACAATTTTAATACTTCTTTCCTTTCTTAAAATGTATATACAGTTTTTGACACCCTCTCTATGTGTTATATATGCATACTATACCATATACATTTATATGTATGTATATATTGTATGTGATAGTCTACCGGTATTAACATTTTACTACTTTAAATGTTGTGTAGAAGTTTGCTTCCATTTAATTGCTTTTATCTTCCTACTATTTAAAATATAACTGACTTAGGTATTTCTTCTATATACAAGAACCACATCGTATGGTGTTATATTACTTTCAACCAGTACATATGATTTAAGAAACTCAGAAGAAGAAAATCTATTATGTTTACCCACATTTTTATTCATTCTCATTTTTTTTTCTTTTCTGAAGCTCCAGCTTTCTTCCATTATAATTTCCTTTCTGTTTAGAAAAATTATTTAACCATTCTTTAAGGGTAGGATTGTTAACAATTTTTTTCTTATTTTTCCTTTGTCTGTAAATGTCATTACTTCCCTTCATTCTAAAGAATATTTCACCAGCCATCAAATTCACTGTTGGCAGTGTTTTTATTTCAGTAGTTTATGTTGTACCACTTTCTCTGGTCCCTATGGTTTTAGATGGAAAATCTGTTGTTTTTTGAATTGATGGTCCTCTGAAAGTTATGTGCTCTTTCTTTCTAGCTGCTGTCAAGATTTTTTCTCCTTCCATTTAGTTTTCAGAAGTTTAAGTATGATGTTTTAACGTGAATTTCTTTGTTCCATCTTATATGTTGTTCACTCAACTACGTTAAATTTATTGATGTCTTTCTCCAACTTTTGGAAATTTCTAGCCACTATTTCCTTGAATATTTTCTCAGTTCTATTCTCTCATTACCTTATATATAAATTTTATATCTAAGAATTCATATCCTCCTTCAATGATATAAATGTTAACTGTTTTGTTATTGTCCCACAGAACCCTGAGACTCATCATTTTTCCAGTTAATCTTCTTTATGTGATTCAGATTGAGTAAATTCTATTGATCTGTCTTCTAGTTCACTGATTGTACTGTCTTTTATCTCCATCCTACTATTAAACAAATCTATGACTTTTTTTAAGTTTGTGTTATTTCATTTTTATGATCTACAATTTCTCTTTGATTCCTTTCTATGATTTTATTTCTTTGCTGAGATTTTCATTTTTTTTCAATTTTCAAGCAAATGTGTTAGAATTTTTGTATCTGCCTTAAAATCCTTATCAGTTTGACTTATTTCGCTTAGCACAATAATCTCAAGATCCATCCATGTTTTCACAAATGGCACAATTTCATCTTTTCTTATGTAGAATAGTATTCCATTCTGTATATATATATCACATTTTCTTTATCCAATCATCTATGGAAGGGCACTTTGACAAACAAATGAAGAAACAAAAACTAACAGACACAGACAATAGTTTAGTAGTTACCAGATGGTAAGGGGGGAGGGAAAGTTAGATGAGGGTAAACGGGGTCAAATATATGGTGATGGAAGGAGAACTGACTTTGGGTGATGAACACACAATGTGATATATAGATGATGTATTACAGAATTGTACACCTGAAACCTATGTAAATTTACTAACAATTGTCACAATAAACTTTAATTACAAAAAAATTCTTATCAGTTAATTCCAACATCGGACTTATCTTGGTGTTGGCAGATTTTATTGTCCTTTCTCATTCAAGTTGTGATTTGCCTGGTTCTTGGTATAATTAATAATTTTTATTGCATCCTGGATTTTTGGGTATTATATTATATGATGAAACTCTTTTTTTTATCAAGAAGGCCCTTTCTGCGGTGTATATGTCAGTTTCCCACTGAGAGCCCCTTCTGACTCACACTGATCCACAGTGCTGCATTGCAGATGGGCTGGGAAGGAGTCCAGACTCCTCAAACCTGCTAACACCTTCTCTGCAAAAGTGGAGCACCAACTTGTAGTGCAGGTGTGAGCTCACCACCCTGCTGGACACTGCTAAAACCAGAGCAAGTCAGGGGGAGGAGTGGTGTACCAAACAGCCCCACTTCCAACCACTTTGCTCTGCCCTGTTAGTGCTCAATGGACATGAAGACACAGCTTCCACTGGCTCCTGCTGACGCCAGGGAGCAGGGTAAAGTTTAGTGGTAATTAGCCCTTTGTCTCAATGTCTTATTAAGCAATGTAATTGCTGAGCAAAGATGGAGGTTCAGCTTTCTGATGGATTATTGATTATCTCTGATGGAAATTGTCTCTGATTAAAATATAAGAAATAAAGAGGAAGGTAACTGAGGCATCTAATTTTACTTTATGACAATTTCATTGATTTAATATTAGTATTTATAAATATGTGTTTGTAAAGTATATTTGAAAGTTAGTTTTGACAAAGGAGTATATTTCATTCACTTTAAACATGTTTTTGCAAGAGAAATTTCATTAAAAACGTCATATGTTCTAGAAATAGGTTGAAAAAAACCAACATAAAAATTGATTCTAAATGTTAGCAAAATAAAAAGTATCCTCATAAAACTCCAATATATTTAATAGAATTCAGCCTAAGTCCAGATAGAAATGCATTTTTTTTTCAGGATCTTAAAGGCCATAAATGAAAACTCATCTAAAATTCAAAATGAAGATATCTAAAGTTTCTCAGTGTTTTGCCACTAATTGGTCATTTTTGAGCTTAGGGAATTTTCAAGATTGACTTAAAGATAATGCTTAGTCACTTATGATTATTGAAAATAAAAAAAAGAATTCTACTTGTTTGAAAGATATGGAATTTCTGCAACATATCTTTAGAACTAATGTCTGCACAAAGTATTTGTACTGTTATTTTCTTTATCAAATCATAATTGGCAACAAATGTAATGTCACAGAGAAACAGATGATTGGTTTCTATTATTAAATAACACAGTATTATTTCTAAAACCTTCATTTCACATGTGAGTAAAATATATAAAGCTTCACAACAGGTGAAATTTAAAATATTCTATTAATCTGAGCGGTCTTAAAAATGCACATGTTCAATGCCAAATAGAGCACACAAATGTTTAGCTAATATTCATCAAATCTCTTCTATTCTATAAAAAATACAATGAAAGCGAGGATGGACTCATTAGAAACTAGACTTCTAATAAATGGAATACAATGTAGCGTTATAAGTAAGATTCCTTTCCATGTATGGGGGAAAAAAAGATATTTCATCAAATCACTTTCTTCCTTAGTCACATTGAATCTGAATAAGATATTAAATTCACTCACAATAACGAGAATCAGCCATATTTGCCTCCTAACATCCTGACAGTGGACACAGATTCCATCTTTACTCTCTTTTCACATCTATAAAGTAAATATGATCACAATGACACCAGTTTATGCCACTAACAAGATTAGTAAAATATGTAAAAAAAATAGTAATACTGCTTCTTAGGGAAGTTGTTTTGAGAATCTATAAATTTAATTCTTATATACTACATTTATAATATTTTCTTAACAATTTGATGTAAATTTACACCATTCATTCATTTGTTCATTCATTTATTAATGGTTATAAACTGACAACTGTATATCATCAAAAACATACTCTCTTACACCGAGAAAGCATTGCTATTTATGGTATATTGTATTTAATAATAAATTAAAAATAAATACACAATAACATTTTGTGCTAACACGAATGAATACCATTATGAAAATACTATCTGCTTTTCCCAATACATTTTGTTTGAAGTACTAAAACAGTTAATAAGGATGATATTTTCCATTTTCTGAGATACAGACCTACAGAGAAGGTCTTAGAGTAAATATAGCTGAGTCAATAATAAAAGATGGGTTGTTTTTGCTGTTGGGAAAATATAATGTAGAATTTTACAGTAATCAGATGAAGTACAGAGTGAATAAGATTTGGAACCTTTTTGAAATTTGTTCTAGATGTTCTATGTTTTTATTCATTTATTGATTAAAATATTTATTAAATTTTTACTAAGTATAAAGCTGTGTATCATAATAAAAAATACCACAATATATAAAGAATAGCATGTTGAAATAAAATATGATATGTGGCATTTTTGCTAAAATTATAAAACAAAAAGACATAAAATAAAAAAAACACCTTTCCAAACTTTTCAATAATACAGTGTAAAAGGACCATAGTACTATTACGAATTTTATGAAGTCAGAGTCCGTTAAGAATGCTTTCCTGTGGTATTTCATTTTTGAAAACCAACTTCTCATAGTAAGAGGTAGTCAAGGGAGAAAAAAAAAAACTACACTCAATTCTTAGCAGCATCTCTGAAAGAACTCCAACAGCTATCAACAAACTAAAAGAAGAAAATAAACTGAGTTCATGGAGCCAGTAACCCCAACGATAGACAGGAAAATTGGCAGTAAAGCCCTATTTTGAGAAAATTTCATTGTTTAAACAGCCAGTTCTGAGATAGCTTGGAGAGAGCAATAATAGTCTCCTAGTAAAGCTATAGAACTGAGAGGCAATTACACCCCAGTCATTATGCCAAATAGCAGCTCTCTCTAGCCTCTGAAGACCCTGAGCTCCACTCTGTCAAACACAGTTCAGAGAATTAGGAGCACAAAGGAAGGAAGAGCCTCCTCTACTTCCCTACAAATAATTTCAAAAAGGCAGAAGGGATAGGATTGAAGCAGGCAAACCTGGTTGGTGAGACTTTCAGAAACATGACCTAAATTATATCTCACTAACCCCATAAACTGAGATGAAACTGGAACTTATGCTAAGGACTATTGTTAAAAATATAAACTACGGAATACCAGTGACTTTATTGAGTTTCCGGCAGTATCCTAGGTGCATTATGGCTATTACTTCATTAAATTACATACTAATTATAAAAGTAAGCATTTTTACCGCCATTTTTACCAATGAGGAAATTAATGCTCTAAAATAGTCCATACTGTTAATTATTCATAGGTAATTTGGTTCCAATAGTCATCTCACTTCACAAACACAAACCTTCATTCACCAGATGAAAGGTTTAGAAGGTGGGTATTTAAAGGGAAACAAATGAGGGCACATTGTGATAAGCCTCTTACGTAGGGGAGACTTCAGAGCTTGGGATGGACCTTAAATTCAGTTTAATATTTCACCTCATTGTTTGGATACTTTGAAAACATATCAACCCTTCCCCACTAAATATTTTATTGAAATATAGAAACATTAGGTCAAGGCCTAGTATTCAAGACTGGATACTAATTAAAGATACAAATTAGTATCTTTAATTCTTAATAAATTAGTATCTCATGTTCATGTGAATGCTTTATTTTCGAATAGAGTATAAATTCTTTTTTCGAATTTACTTTATTTTTTAAATATTCTTATTAAAATATAGCTATCATAAGCATACAACATTTATATACCTAAAACAACAGAAACAAACTCATAGATAACAGAGAACATTTTGATGGTTGCCAGAAAGGAGGGGGTTTGGGGTGAGTGAAAAAGGGGAAGGGATTAAGTACAAATTGGTTGTTACACAGTAGTCATGCATATAGATGGTTATTCAACATTTATATGCCTAAGAAGGTGATCACCATTGTAAGTCCAACAGCCGTCTGACACCATACCACGCTATCACAATTTTATTGGCTGTATTCCCCATGCTGTATGTTACGTCCCCATGACTTGTTTTATACCCGGAGATTTGAACCTCTTATTCCGACCACCTTCCCTTACTTTTTGAATTTTTCAATTAGAGTTCATATTCAATATTATTTTGTATTAATTTCAGATGTATGGCATAGTGGTTAGACATTTGCACAATTTAAGAAGTGACCCCCCCTGATTAGTCTAGTACTTACCTGGCATCATACATAAGAGTTATTATCATATTATTGACTATATTCCCTATGCTTTACTTTACATTCCTGTGATTATTTTGTAACTACAATTCGTACTTCTTACTCCCTTTATCTTTTACACCTTGTCCCCAAATCCCTCCCGTCAATGCCCCAACAAATCTAGTACGCATCTGACACCATACATAGTTATTACAATGTTATTGACTGTATTCTTTATGCTATACCATATATATGCATGACTACTGTCTAACAACCAATTTGTACTTAATCCCTTTCCCTTTTTCACTCACCCCCAACCCCCTCCTTTCTGGCAACCATCAAAATGTTCTCTGTTATCTATGAGTTTGTTTCTGTTTTGTTTGTTTGTTTATTTTGTTCTTTAGACTCCACATCTAAGTGAAATCACATTGCATCTGTCTTTCACTGCCTGACATACTCCATGAAGCACAATACCCTCCAGGTCCATCCATGCTGCCACAGATGGCAAGAACCCATTCCCTTCCATGACTGAGCAATATTCCATTGCATATATGTACCACACACTCTTTACCTATCGACAGACACCCAGGCTGCCTCCACATATTGGCCACTGTAAACAATGTTGCAGTGAACATATGGATGCACATGTCGCCTCAAAGTGGCGTTTTGGGTTTCTTCAGATAAATACCCAGAAGTGAGATTACTGGGTCCTTCTTGGTCTTTGTTTTAAAGTGTATTTTGTCTGGTATAAATTTGATACTCCAGCTTTCTTTGTGTGTATGTGTTTTTTTCCCCCCTCATTTTCATAAAATACCTTTTCCATCCCTTTGCTTTCAGTTTGTGTGTGTCTTTCAACCTGAAGTGAGTCTCTTGTAAGCAGTATATGTAAGGGTCTTGTTTTCTCATCCATTCAGGCTTCTTATGTCTTTTGAATGGAGCATTTAATCCCTTTACATAGAAAGTAATTGTTAATAGATATATAGCTATTGCCATTTTATTATTACCCTGGCACAGTCTCCCTGCTCCAGGTGCTCCATGAGTGTCCCTTGTGTGTGTTTTGTGTATATTTGAGCCTTGGTTGCTATTGGCACATCAGGGTGTGGGATTGACCCTCAGGCTGATTGGCTGTAGGGTTTGGCCATATCCACAGCTTATGGGCTGCTGTGCAGGGGGCTTACCCCACTGAGTAGGATTAACCTGTTCAGATTGCCCTTTGCGTGGTAGCCCATTTTGGGGCTAATTGTGTGGTGCTCTGCTGTGCTCTGAAGCCAACCTCCAAGTATGTTGCTTCTGGAAAATCTTGGGCGGGGCTCTGGTGCCGTCCCAGGTCACCCACTGCCTGTGACCAGTCGGAGGCTACCTGATAAGAGCTACAAAGTGTTCCATGGTTGTTTGTTGCTTGTGCTAAACCTGGAGGCACATAGGAAAGGCCACACTGTGAACTGAAGATGTCTGTCACCAATACCAGGCCTGGGGTAGCTCCACAAAATGCCAAGACACCCCGAGGCTTGCTGCCACCTGCCAGCTCCCTTAAGGTTTAGTTAGTGATAAAACCTCATGTGGTATACAAGTTGGGTAAAATAGGGGATCAGGGAGTCACTAGAATGGGAAGAGTTGTGGTCACCAGGTTAATGTAAATTCTGGTTTGGTGCCAGTGCTGAGCCTGGAGTAACTCAGCAAAAGTCTCAGGGTACACTGAGGGTAGTCACTGCCTGCCTGGGGTGTGTCAGACACTGATAGTTTTCCAAGAAAGAAGGCAATGTGGGAGGGGCCAACTGCTCTTGGAGAAAATGCCTCTGGCATTGGGGGAGTTGGGTGGGGTGGGGTATCAGTGAGTTAGCAGGGTGGAGCAGTGAAGCTCACCAGAACAATGAGATTCGGATTTTTCCTGTGGGGAAGGGCTCAACACAGAAAAGATGGCACCTGTTTGCCGGCTGCACTGGAGGAGGACTGTTCACAGGAAAAATGCTGACTGTCCTCCAGTCCTTGCTCAGAACATACAAAACTCAGTCTGACCCCTGTAAGCCTCCAACAGCCCCCAAGGTACTGTACCTCCCCTGGAGCCCAAGGTGAGTGCCTGGGAGTGAGAGCGTCTGTGTGAGGGCCCTTTAAGAAGACATCTATGTTTCCCACGACCCTAAGTCCCATCCAGATGGTCAGAATCCTCACTGTTTCTCACAGTCAGGTGCTGGGGGTGCTCTTCTTCCTGGCACCAGTCCTCTGAGCTGGGGAGTCTGGTGTGGGGCTGGGGTCCCTCGCTCCTCTGGGAGGAATTTCTGCATCTGAAATATCCCTCCTGGTTCTCAACTGCCACATGGAGGCTTGGGGACAGCCTGATTCATGTATCTGCCCCTCCTACCCGTCTCAATGTGGTTTCTTCTTTATATCCTTAGTTATAAAACTGTTCGGTCAGACTTCAGATGTTTCTGCAGGTTGATTGTTTTCTAATTTAGTTATAATCTTAATGTGTTCATGGAAGGAAGCAGACACAGTGTTTACTTACTCTGCCATCCTGGCTATCCCTCCTAGGGATAGAAGACAGGCACAGTATCTTTCTCATTTGTAGCCTTCATAATACCCATTTTAGTATCATGGAAATAGAATACTCTTTTGTTCATTATATTTAATTTTTTTTCCCTCCTGTTTTTGGAGTCCCAAAGAAAGGGGTTGGGTTTAATTCGAACAACTGTCTTTTGGGAATCATCAGAATGAATATATTAGTATCCTGCCTTCTGTTAACATATTTTATAGAGGAAGACACTGTATTTTGGTGGCTCAGAGCACAGTCTTCCATATCTGACTCCTTTTGTTAGAATTCTAGACACACTAAATCAGTCAAGGCAAGTTATATAAACTCTCAAACTCTGTTTTGATATCTGTAAAACTGGGATAATAAGCAAGTCTACATATAAACAATTAATATGATTGATAACTTATGCATAAAATTTATTTAACATACTACTTAGCACACAGAAATAACTTAACAATGGTTCATCATTATGTTGCCCTGTTATCAAGCGTATTCTAGAATTTTTTAACTTTATATGGCTATATATTTCCTATTATTGCTGTTTCAAATTATGACACTTTGTGGCTTAATGCAATGCAAGTGTGGGGACAGAGTCCCAGAGATCAATTTCCAGGCTCTTTGGCCTTGCGTGGGGAGGTGCTGGCTGGGGTAGTGAATGACCATCAACTGTGATTGGTTGGCCATCAGCTGTAACAGGTTAGCCTATTGGCTACTGATGTAACTGCAGGACTGTGTTGATTAGTTGGTTGGTTGGTTGGTTGGCAGACAGAGAAGTGAATGGCGGACTGCGGATCGTGTAGCTACTACTGCGTGTGTCTCGCCCAGCTGCCAGAGAGAATATAGTGGTATGAGTCCCCTATCTATGACTCCGTGGGTGCTCCTTTTTGGCCTTTTTGGTTTAGCCATATCCTGCATTCTTATGGGGAGTGGGACCAGATACCCCGCAGGCCGCTCCGCATGACACAAATATATTATCTTACAGCTTTGGAGTTCAGAAGTAAGAAGTAAGTTTCATTGAGCTAAATTCAAGTTGTTGACAGAACTCCATTTTTTTTTAATATATATACTCTAGTGGACAATCTGTTCACTTTCTTTCTTCAGCTTCTGAAAGCCTTCACATTCCTTGGCTCATATCCCCTCTTTTATTTTCAAAGACAAAAGCATAACATCTTTAATTCTCTTTCAGACTCTGACCCTCTTGCTTTCATCATTCACTCACAATGACCCCTGTTATTATATTGCGCTCATTTTGATAACCCAAGATATCCTTTTCATTTCAAGATTACTAGTTATTCATACCTACCAGGTAAGGTAACATATTCGCCAGGGGTAAGGTGACATATTCAAAGGTTCAGGAGATTTAAAAGTGGATATCTTTGGGAGGGAGGAGTTGGTTATCATGCCTACCACAGTACCCATGGTGGAGTCAATATTGGCTTTATTTCTTCCAGTAAACTCAGTGTAATACATATACATAGTAATGATGAGATATATTAAGTTCATTATTTTAACAAAGTAATCACGACCCTTATTTTGGTGTATTTTAAATAGTAATTAGAATCTATTCAGGATATTTTAAAGTGTATTTGGTACAACATATAAACCACGTTGACATTATAGAATTAGTAGTTTCCCTAAAGCAACACAACTGTTGAAGGTAGGCAGAGAGTGATTAAATGGCTTAAGTATAAGCTCCTAATGACATCCCAATACCACTTAATTGTCCCTATATCCTGGGGATGTCTCTGTGAGTGCTACTCTTTTATTCAGTAGGGGAGGTACATTGTGAATGCCATCAAAATCAATTACTGTTTGTCCATTTTGGGGGCCAATGAGGCAGAGAATTAACCTCCAATGAATTTCCAAAGTCATTTACCAGTTGATGGTTAAATCATTTCCTGCCGCAGGCACCAGACCTGTAGAGCATTTGCAAAACTTCAAGTTGTAGGATGCAAGAAACATATCAGTGGTATCGTGACAACATTTAACATGTATTTGCTTATTTAATTTAAGCTCTCAAAATATCCTGAAGTTCAGGACCTATGTATTTTAATTTTATTAATAAATAAGACTTTAAAGCCAATGAAAGATTCCTGTGTTCTCTGAAGTAAACTAAAATCCTCCAGTCACTTATTGAAATCATTCTAAAATTTATGTTAATGTTGAAGTTGAATGTTAAAGTCAAAATCTGAATCTAGATTCACATTACATTAAATTCCTTCGATAATAAGCATGGAACACTCTAGTGAATTTTGACTTTTATAGATGATGAATTATAGTAAAGGAATCAATGACTTAAGACAAAGAACAATAAGTTTCATATCTTAATAGATTTCATGGTCCAGTGACATTTTAAGTTCTAAGATACTGACACAGATAATATAAATATATTAATTGAAGTTCTACTTTGGTAGATGTTTTTATGGATTTTATCATTTGTTTTGAAATGTTAAATATTAAAAGGAAAAAAAACACCTAGTGTGTTCCCATCTTACACCACTTCCATCCTCACAAGAGGAAAAACAAAAACAAAACTGAACAGACTTAAAATCAACAACTCTTCTTAGACCCATCAGAGAATTGAGGTCACAGGGCAAACTTCTTGGAGCAGAAGCCCACAGCTGGAACATACGTTAGTTGGAAGATTTTAAATTGTAATCGACAAATGGCTAGAGGCTCAGTGTACACTAGATTGAAAATCAACCATAGAGCCATAAACGCTTCCCCTCTCTCTCACACCTTGCCATTACATCAATCAGGGCGCTGTATGATAACAGGGGATAACAACTAAAAAATTAGAACGCTCAGCTCCTATTTAATGAGTCTCCAGGAAAATTCACTGACAACAAGTCTGACAAAAACAAGAATAGAGAAAATTTTAGCTTCTGACCCCACAACTACAACAAACCATAAACACTGTTTAACTTCTAGCAAGATAATCAGAAAACCTCACATTAGGGGTAAATAATCTATATTCCTCAGTTGCTTTTATGAAATATACCGTTTCCAATTTCTAAGAAAGTTAAATTACAAGGATGAGAACAGAAATCTGAAAAGACAAAACAAAAATCAGATCCAGAATCAGACTTGGCAGATAATTTGGAATTCCCAGACAGGACATTTAAAATACCTAAGATGAATAGCCGAAGGAATCTAATGGGGCAAAAATGGACAGCATGGAAAATATAAAAGAGAGATGAAAACTATAAGAAAGAAAAGGAAATGCTAGAAATCGAAACAATGTAGCAGAAATAAAAAAATGCATTTGATGGGCATATCAGTAAACTGGATATAACCAAGGAAAGAATCAGTGAACTAGAAGTTAAATGTCAACAGAAACTTTCAAAACTTAAATGCAAAGAGAAAAAAGAATGAAAAACGTAGAACAGAATACCCAAGAAAGGGAACAGTTGCAAAGGGTGTAATATATATAAAATTTGTAATGAGAATACCAAAAAGAGAAGACAGAAAGAAAAATAAGAAATATTTAAAGTAGTAATGGCAGAGAATTTTGCAAAATTAATGACATATACCAGACCAGAGACCAAGACAATTCTGAAAATAGTGACAGGTCATTTTCCAGCTCTTTTATTTCTTATGTAATTTTACTATAAATCCCATGAGGTTAATATTATTATCACCGTCTCACAGAGAAAAATCAGTGCACTTGGAGAGGTAATGAGCAACTACAAGGCTCCTATAACCCAGGTGACCTCTTATCTTCATCGTCACATTTATATTTTAAATGGATTGTACTGCTGGTTCATACCTTTATGTGTGTTTGTTTTTCCAAAATGACCAAATACTTCTCTGTCATTAAAGACTTTCAATGATTTAAGTTTCAGAAAACTAAAGAAAATCAACAGTGAGGTTTTTATTTTCCTGCAAGATTTTCCAGATGTATTTCCTGTGCTTACCATTTGTAAATTCAGAATTTCAAAAAATGCAGAGAAAATACTCCCAATTGTTATTTAATTCATTCCTTCAACAAATCATTTCATAGAGACACACATTTTGAATGTATCCACAATGGACTACTAAAGAGAGCTACATTATTTATTACTGGAGAGTGAAAAAGTTCATTATATTATTTTGAGCTCCTAATCGTAGGAATGTGGATTTTGAAGCAAAGAGAAATATTTGAAAATAAATTCTGGCTTCATGTAGGCAATTGAAGAACAAAAACTGCAGTCTATTTGAATGTCTCTGTAAAATTCAGAGCATTTCATTTCTTCTACCTAAGGGTATAGTTATACTCCTGTATGAGGTAATAAATACTTATTCATATAAATGCTTATTGAAGAAAAATAGACAGGGATAAAATTACTAAAAACATCTGCCAGCTCAGGATTCAAGAATGAGAACATTTAATAGTGTAATCATTATCAATATTTCTATGAAATTTTCCTTATGCATTCTGGCAGACTGATAAATTGATCCACATGAGCCAGAAAAAGAAAGATAAACTAATGACGGTACAAGTGAAAGGAAATTGATACTGGGTCAGGAAAAAAAGAATAAATGAAGCATTTATTGGAGTGTATTTAGACTATTCTTGCCCTAATTGGGCAATCAGGTGAGACTTTAAATATCTACATGTTCAAAGGCTGAAGACACTTCAATAACGTTTTCCTATATAAAATTACCAGATACAATGTTTCCTAATACCACCTGGTGAATTTTATTTAAGTAATTTAGGTATTTCGTTATTATCTGAAGCTTTTCCTGCTTCAAATTATCTATCATGTTGTACATGTAGAAAGACTCTCAAGACTGTTACTATACCGGGTAAATATATTTGGAGACATGGTTAGTGAAATTAGAAATGCTAAATATAGACACAGAGAAAATAGAATTATTTCAGGATTATTAAGAAATCTGCATTTCTCAAATATCTACTCCAACACTAGAAATTCCCACTCTTAAAATCAATAACATACTGTAAATAAGTTTGTGAACTCCGCATGTCTGTGAGAAATTCTCAGCGGTGGGGGTTGGGGGAAATGTAACCTGTGCTGGGACAGGTAAGTCAGAGGTTGGAATGGTAAGATACTGGGGAGGTCAGCTTTTCCTAAATGTGACAGAGTGATGAGATAAATATTATATGTCTCAGAAGCATTGTGCCAAAAACTATTATATTATTTTGTTTTCTCTGGACCAATAGAGGGGAATTTTAATAAAATCACATCCACCAATACAAACACTAACATTTATCCAAAATTTAATGTAATAAATTTAATAATAATAGTAAAACAAATTAACACGAATGCAAAAATGTTTAACTTTTCATATCATCAAGATAGTTTTAAAAAACTTTTAGTTTTCAATCGTGTGCTTTGGCCTATGATCCGCCCTCCTATACACACACACACACACACACACACACACACACACACACACACACCATCAGTGCAGGCTGTTATGCTCCAACTAGAGTGTTACTTAATAAAAAAATGTGCAAACTATTTTCAAGGGAATCTCTTGAGTAGTAATTTAGTAAATTTTAAGAAGAGATTTATCTTGCATTTAAAATATGTATTCCTGTACATAAGTTACAATTGTACTCTCATTAAATGATGCACCTAACAAAGATTATACACACCTAAGATCACATGAAAAGTTATTTTAAATATTTAAAAAACATAAGTAAATTAAGCAGTTGTCTAGCATATTCCAATCCCATTTGATGGTAATATCATCATTGAAGTTGATCCTGTAAAGTGAAACAGATGGGAAAAATAAATTGCTCATTCCACACATAACATGTGCAAAAGGTTAATTGAATTGCTCCATTATCAATTCAGAAAACAAATATGCAATACTATTCTAAAAACATTCGACATAAGTCAAGTTTCTTTTTCTTCATAGTTCAACTTAACTAGTGCAGTTACGTTAATTACTATAATGATTTTAGCTCTATTAGAAACGAACATTTAAAAGATTAATTTATTTTAGAAATAAAATATCCTTTGACATCTTAAAGGAGCATGTTATGCTCATGACATTGCAAATGACATTCAGATATGCTTTTAATCACTTAGTATGATTGAAAAGCAACTCTTAACCAATGATGACATTTTGTTGATCTGTTTCATGTGCAAAGCCAATAAGAAAATTTCAGGCCAAGGGAAGCTCTCTCAAGCACAATTAACCCTGGAAAACATACTGAAGCCATTAAAAATTATGTGAAGAAGATAGTGATATTAGCTGGCTCTAGTTTCCCAAAGATACGGGGAAAGAACATAGTGAAGAAAGTCAAACCTGAGTTATAAATTTCAACTCTGTAGCCAGTAGATATCTCACTTGTTACATTCTTATATTTTCTTTCTCTTTTAATAGTTTTTCTCTCATTATTTTTGTTTCATTTTTGTAATTTTAATTAGTGCTATGAATGGAAATACCCTATAAAATTCTTACCTCTGTTTCTAAGATTTGAAATAGGACTATTATTTTAATGTGCGTACATGTGTGCAAGTGTGTGTCTTTAAGCTTGAAGATTGTCTTCAAGTTCCTAATTAAAAGTTCCTGATCATACGTATATTTACATCTCCAGTGTCTATGATAGAGACCGATACCCAGTAGTGGTTTAAATGATTTTCAAATAAACAAATTAATATTTAAGGTTTCAGTTTGCACCAATTTCTGCAATACTCAGCAGTACTAGAGGAAATAATATATCAATACGTTAATTAAATTGAATTCAGAATAGCTTTTCCAATTCATATTTTGGAATTGTTAATGGACATGATATAAATGTCCCAGTTGAACCTCAAACTTAAACTATCTAAATTAGAACATGCTACTTTATTTTTTTCACATATGCTGCATTCATCAGTGTCCTACTGTTAAATCTCCAGTCACTGAACTCACCTTTGACTATGGCCCTGGCTCTGAGTTTCCTAACTACTTTCTAAATCTGCCCAACAACTAAAATTGTTCAGTCCACTCCGCTGCCTAAGGATGTTTATATGTCTTCTACAATTTGTCCTAACTTAACTGCAACCACATTTTCTCTTTCTCATGAACTTCTAGTTCAAACCACCACTGTTTTCTGTAACATGTTCTGCAGTCTTCGACTCCTAAGCCTTTTCTCAATGTGTTCATTCTAAGTGGAAAATTCTCTTTACCTCCATACCTCCCATTTACACTCATACAACTCTTAGTAGTAAATTAAGTAAATAAATTACCCTCTCTGCCTGACACAACTGGAAAATTGAGCCCGGGCCACTAACTATATCATAGGTACTTATGATTTAAAAGTCTTTATTGGGGCCTGATATGATATCTGTTAGTAGACATACCACTTACCATAAACAAATGAAAAACTTGATAAGATTAGTTCTCCTAGAAATAAGCAATTATGGTCAAGAAGGTGAAAGAAAATTATCCCTCTTAGAACTATTGGAAATCAGTGTTCAGTTATCAGGTTGGAGATTGAAAACAAGGAGGACAGGGGATTGCAAACAAGAACATAATAGAGACAATCATCAATGGCTATTGAGCCAAAGAGGGCTGACAATTAGGGTGAAGAAGCATTGAGGCAGTGTTTAGATTTAGGCTGATGACAAAAATAAACAAACAAACAAAAAACCAGGACAAATCCAGAGAATCTTCTGGCCCACAGAAAACTGTCTTGGGTCCTTACATACACACATGGGGGAGGGAGGCTAGCTTCATGTTGAACAGGTTTAATATTAATAGTTAGCCCTGGTATGCCTAGCTCGGAGGCTTGAGCCCTTGGGAACTTAACAACTCAATTGTATTTAAAGCAAGAAATAAAGAGGGTAGGAGAGGAGGTAGAGATAGGAGGGGTGGGGAAAGGAGGGTGTAGTAGCAACCACTGTGGAATAATGTTAGGATAATAAGATTCCTTGTCACATAAAACTGTTCTTTCCAGAAACAAAATAATAGACTTAATCAATACCTGAATTGTATAGATTACTGGTCCTCAGCAGAACCGGTAGACCATTAAAGACTATGATGATCACATTCAGCCAATCAAAATAAAAAAACAATGAATCTAATCCACAAGCAAAGGAACCAGTGGTTGTGTGTGTGTTTGTGTGTGTACCAAACATGTGTAATATAAGCAAACTAATATATTGCTATGCTGCTCAATGATCAAATTTCAATGGTGAACATTTTACTTTCACTACTACTGCTCAGTATTGATGATATTGGCAAGTATGTCAATACTAATGATATAATATATGTGGAAGAGTTTTAAAAAGAAAGGAATCTTATATTAGACAAAGATCAATAGATGTGACTCTTCATTATTCCCAACAATTACACATTCAAAAGGCCAAATTGCAGGTCATTTTTGACTTTTTACCCTCATAGGCATTTTACTGCTTGAATTGCCAGAATGTGTATTATGCGTGTACTTACAAGTACTCTGCATCATTAAATCTTATAAGAGCTGCATCTCAAATTCACCTGACAAAAGTATGCGAAAGTCCCTCAGGCAGTGTTCTGTGCATTGGAAAGACAGACGCATTTTAAACAAAGTGTGAGAATGCAGTGCTTCCTAGAGCTACTACATCTTATTTTGGAAGCCTAACTCGAACTATTCAGGGCAGCTAGAGATTAAAAAAGTAGGATAGCTTTTCGTGGTGGCTGGTTACTGAAACTTTCGTGGTGGCTGGTTATTGAAACTCTGAAAAATGGTAATGAAAGCCTTGAAAAATTATCAGAACCATATCAAGAATATATTGCTTGAAACCAAACTGAATGCTTGCAATATGATATATATTCACAATCTTAAATGTCTTCAAGTGAAAATAACAAATAATGGCTTTGTATACAGCAGATATCTTGGTGTTAGCTTACCCTAAATTCATGTCAAAGGGGCAAAAAATTTTATCCCTGAATATGTTCTTAATTCTGTTATCATTTATAGATCTTACATATACTATTAATACTTGTGTCTTTACTCTGACTTTCAATTCATCATGATAGCATGACAAATGATCTAATGGATGTAATTTTCGTAATTGAAAATTTTTAAATTTACCTGCTTCCTGGTGAGAACACTCTTAGTGTTGTTAAAAACATCACTTTAGCACAAATTGTCATATTTCATAAAAACTTACAGTCTATGTAAATGTGAAATAAATCACCAAGAACATTTCAATATTACCATAAGTTTAATTATGAAAACTAATCATGATGATAACAATAGCTATTTATTTATGTATGTGTCTTTTTCCAAGACATATCCTCTGTCGAACAATTTGAAACAGATTTCGTGGTCCATATGGATAATCTAAACCCTCAATAAATGTTTCTGGATTTCTTATTCCACCAGGAATCCTGCTAAGCAGTGTAATTTTCTCTTCTCATGGAGGATAGCAATGAAATATCAACCAGCTTCTCTACTCAAGCCCCAAATAAGAATATTATTTGAGATGATTAATTATCAAGATAACATGCTCTGAACATTTTAAAAGGAGTAGGGAGCCCCACCTTCAACCCCACAGTGGAACTCCCATTCCTATTTCCATCAAACAATCCTAGCAGTTGCTCTTGGCAACAATCCATCAGCTGTTTGTCACTTTTGGTGATGGCAGTGGCCGCTAAGTTAGCTTGGATTTGCTGCTTATACCAGCATTGGTTCTTCTCGGAAGCCATTTTTATTCAGAGTAGCAGTAACTTCTAGAGCTAAACCCATAACTTCTACTATCCCTTCCTGAAAAGTCCTTGCGTTATTAGAGCTACAGATTGCAGAGCAAGTTTCTCAGCAATTTACTGCAAAGAGAACACTTACTCAAGAGTCTCTAGTTCCATGGCAGCTCTTTTTAAAAAAAATGTTTTTGTTTGTTTGTTTGTGTGTGTGTGTGTGTTTTGTAATCTGCTCAAAATTACCAAATATTGCATTAGAAAAATAATCCCTCATACTTCCTCTGCATTTCTATGGTTATGTTACAGTCTTCGTGTATACTCTTTCTTTCCCAATTCAGGCTGCCCTCTTCCATTCTCCATCAATAGATGAGAATGATTTGTCTCAGCTCACCAGGTTAGACACCTATTAATTTCAAGGAACATAATAGAGTCTACACGTTTCTGTCTCCACTCTCTTTCTGCCAGGTCTCATTGCCGCTCATACTTTAAGGCGTTAGCATTACTACCTTACAGTTCTATGAAATAGGAGTTGTTCTTTATCACTATAAAAGTGTTTTAAAAGCAAGTTTTGCTTTTTAGATAAAGGATGCAATGGCAGGCACAGTTGTTTCCCAATCCAACATCCATTCACTACTTATATTCTAGTAGCATCTTAGTTTTATCATTTGAAGAAACAATGTGCCAAACACTGTCTGACAAAAAATAAATACATAAGGTCATGTGTGCTTTGAAATTTCTTGGAAAAATTTATGTTCCTAATTAAAGAGGGAGCTAAAGTTAAATGAAGTCAACAAGTAAATCTGTCGCTCTGGGTCTCTCTCTCTCTCTCTCTCTCTCTCTCTCTCTTTCTCTTTCTTTCTCTCTCTCTGTCTTTAAGTGCATTTTTTAATTAGTTTCAGGTGTACAAAACAATGTAATAGTTAGACATTTACACCCCTCACAAAGTGATACCCCCCTCCCCCAATCTACTACCCCTCTGATATTGTATATAGCTGTTACAGTTCCACTGACTCTATTTCCTATGCTGTACTCCATGTTAAGTGAATGTCATGATTGGACCTGCATCCGCCATCTTATAGTCATTAGTGTTAGTCTGCATAAGAAAGTTGTTATACCAAGAATGGCAAAAACCTAGGAAGAACTTCGGCCTCAGATGTCAATATCAACACCTGAAATGATCAACCTACAACAGCCAACTTCTAATATGATGTGAGAAAATAGTCTTGATAGTAAACTACCTTTAGATATATATTTTCTGCCTTGTAATTAATGGCATTCTAACTGAACCTAATACATATGACAAAGATATTATAAATGTAATATAAACATAGTAAAATAACTCAAGAGAAATAGCTCTACTGAAGCGAAGACTTTGGCCACATACTTCCCAGCAAGAGATCATTAGTAACTGCAGCACTGAGTCCTTAGTTAGCCCCTGAATTATAGGCGTATATGTTCTTGAGGACTTCTCTGCAATGTAATCTCAGCTTGTACACAGGGTGCCAAAAAAAATGTACACACATTTTAAGACAGGAAAAAAATGCATTAAAATTGTAATACTCAATATATACCAATGAAAAAAGATGAATACAGTCATGTGTATACATTTTTTTTTTTGGCACCCCCAGTATATGGTAATCACTGTTTCTTAAACTATTCTTTGGGCTTAAAATCTAAAAAACTTTCTGAAAGTTTACAATTGATATAAACCATGCTAAAAACAGTTATATGTAATTTAAAACATGTTTTTATTATTTTCATTTATGAGTTGCTAATAGCTAAAGTCACGCAGTTGGATGTGAGTGCACTGTGTGCGTGTGTGTGGCACACTTAGCTTTTGAGTACTATTGTCTATCAGGTATAATTCAGGACAAACATAGGTTAAATGTTAAACTACGATTCATTTGTATTTCTTTCATTTCTTTTAAACAGGCTATTTTTGGTTAATTGGTTTTCACAGCTCATTGAGTCATGTTCACCTGCTAAATGTCACCTTATTTTTTTCAGTGATTGCACTTGTATGGTCTATATTGCCACCTGAATCTTAGTTTGTATCATAGTGTTAATTGTAATTTCTATTTCAGGTGTAAATATTTCAATCTTACTATATCTGTCTTTCTTTGAAACATTAACACATTTCTAATTTTGCTGGGTCAAGTCAGCTTTCCTGGTCATGATTACTTTGGAATCAAATAGAACACAAAAAATCCTCTAGAGGTACATAGTTGCTTAAAAGCCAAAATGTACAAGTACTTTTAAAAGAAAATTAGCTTAAAGTTTTAAATGTTTTGTATCACCTAATATTATGCTTAAATAGAATGGTTGTCATCATTCTTGGAAACCAGTAATGGCAAAATTTCACCTGGAATTGGAAGATGTGACAAAATATTTTAAGGAACTTGCTGAAAATGCAAAGAAAACAATGCTGAGTTGAATGGAAAACTAAATTTCACAGTTTGGAATAGTACCGTCTTTTAAGAAGATATATTTGAAATTTACTGATAATTAGATTGTAAATGGAAATATCATATTTCTCAAAACTTAGTTGAATATTAAGCTATAGCAATGTAAGTGAAACAAAGGTATGTGGGAATACATTAGAAGCTGAACTAGAGAATCAGATTAGGGGAAGAAAGTACTTTCTTTGCAGAAATTAAATGAGGTTCAGCAGACTTGAAAGATAAAGGGAAGTAAGTGCAAAAGTACTTTGTGTATCTTCAATTAATAGGTATTGCTAAAGGAATAAAACAAAACATTTTCTCAAATGCTAATGGTTTGTTTTATATCATTTCTAGTAGTTAAATTACTTTCAAATTAGAAATTCTAAGCAATGGAAAGACTGCATGTCAGCACTCAGGAAACTAAACATTTCTGAGCTGTAAATAAAATTATATAAAATATTAACTATATTAAATATACGATGCGCATGGATAGACACGTGGATGATCTCAATAATGCCGTGTTGTCTATGATTTGGCTATGTGATGAAAATGTTACTCCCTTGTCCTATGTGAGCATAGCAGATCCTACAACAGTGATGATTTTGTGAGTTCTTGCTGACCATCTGCCCCTGTCCCAGATATAGCTGGTCACTTTCTCTTTGTACTGACTAGTAAATAGATTTCTACTACACCTTCATTCACAAGATGATTGCAATGACAGGTTTACATGGTCCTTTATTTTTTGCAATGCCTGATAAATTAGTCACCAGTAAATAGTTATTAGATACATACATGAATTAAAACTATCTCTCCAGAAACAAAGAAGGAGGTTTTTCTCTCACTACTTTGAGCTAAGATTTTACTGGGAGATTTTTAGCCAGTGATATAAGGCAAGAGAAAGAAAGAGCACACAGATTGAAAAAGAAAGAAGTTAAACTTTGTAAATGATAGGATCTTATATGTAGATTATCTAAAAGAATTAAAGATAAAAAAGCAAAATCATATAATACTCAATGAATTAACAGAAGTCAAGTGTATTTCTAAATACTACTAGTAGCAACAATTAATTCAGAAACAAAATTAAGTAAATGACCCCATTCATAATGGAATAAAAAAGAATAAAATGCTTTGAAATAAAATTTAAGAAAAGAAGTTCAAGGTTTGTAAACTGAAAACAACAAAATATTGCTAAGAGAAATTTTAAAAATCTAAATTAACATCCATAGATTGAAATATATGACACTGCCAAGACAGTAATCCTCCCCCAAAGTGATCTAAAATCCAATGCAATTCTTATCAAAATGCCAATAGGATTTTCTTTTTAATAGAAATTGACACACTGATCCTAAAAGACATAGGGATATGCAAAGGATCTAAAAAAGCAAAAACAAGATTGAAAAAAAAACAAAGTTGAAGAACTTAACTGTCTTGTTTCATAACCACTATAAACCCAGAGTTATCAGACAGTTTGATATTGGGTCAGATAAGGGTTGGTGAATAAACAATAAAACAGAATTGAGAGTGAGAAATAAACCTTTATATTTATAATAAACTAATTTTTTATAAGTGTGCCAAGACAATTCCAGGGTAAAGGACAGACTTTTCTACCAATGGTGTTGGGATAATTGTACGTTCACATGCAAAAAAAAAAAAAAAAAAAAAAAAAAAAAAAGAAAAGAAAGAAAGAAAGAAAAGAAAAAGAATGAAAAAGAAAAACTGAGACTCTTATCTTATACCATACATAAAAGTTAATACAAAATAGATCACAGATCAACATGGAAGTGCTCAAATTATAAAACTTCTAGAATGAAACATGGAGCTTTTCTTCTATATTTCATTCTAGGAAGTCTTATCGTTTTATATTCTGTATATATATATTTACAGGTTAATAGTAAGAAAACAATACAATTTTTAAAATGTGTAAAATGATTTCTTTGACATTTTATTAAAGAAGATATACAAAAGACTAATAAACACGTGAAAAGATACTCAACGTAATTAGTGATTATGGAAATGCAAATTCAAACCTATATGGAATATTATTTCACTCTTACTAGAGTGGCTATAATAAAATGACAGACAATATTAAGTATTGGCAAGCATATGGGGAAGTTGGAACTCTCCTACATTTCTGAAAGGAATGTAAAATGGTGCAGCCATTTTGGAAAACAATTTGGCAGTTTCTAAAAAAATCAACAGAAACTTACTGTACAACATACCAACTCCATATCTAGGATCAAATAAGAATGAGAACATATAACCACATAAAGATATGTAGGCAAATATTCATAACATTTTTTGTAATAGCAGTCCACTAGTAAATAGAAAACAAAATAGGGTTTATGCACATGATGGAATAATATGCATCTGATGTAACTACTGACACATGCCACAAAACGGATGAACCCAAACACATATGCTAAGTGGAGAGCCAGACTCAAGAGACTTCATATTGTATGATTGAATTTATATCAAATGTCCATTAAGGGCGAATGATACAGCTGGAGACAGATCACTAGTTGTATTGAGTGGGGCGTGTGGGAATGGAGATTATTAAAAATTAGTATAAGACAACTTTTTTGAGGTGATGGAATGTTCTAAAGCTGGATTAAAATAGTAATATCACAATTTAAAAAATATACTAAGGAAATATTGATTGTACACCTTATAATAGGTGAATTTAGTAATGTGTAAATTATAAAGCACATTATAAAACAAAAGTTCTATCTAGTGCACTCCAGTATAAGAAAAATTGGAGAGAGCATGTGAGTATGTGGTGTGGGCAACTAAAGCAAGGGGAAAACTGGGGATTAGTATCAACATCACACACACACACACACACACACACACACACACACACACACGGTCAGACAATTAAGTTCATGAACTTGTTGAAACAATTTTGCTAACCTTTTTTTGCTATCAGAGGGCTTATTCATTATGAATTTGTACCAACTGGGCACTTAACTAAGTTTACTCTTTGGGGGTCTGAAAAGGCTGCATGAAAAAGTTAGACGACCTGAACTTCTCACCAACAATTTATGGCTCTTGCATCACGACAATGCACCAGCTCACACAGCACTGTCTGTGAGGGAGTTTTTAGCCAGTAAACAGATAAATGTATTGGAACACCTTCCCTACTCACCTGATCTGGCCCCCAATGATTTCTTTTTTTATCCAAAGACAAAGGAAATAGTGAAAGGAAGACATTCAGGACATCAAGGGTAAGACGATGACAGCTATGATGGCCATTCCAGAAAAAGAGTTCCAAAATTGCCTTGAAGGGTGGACTAGGTGCTGGTGTCAGTACATAGTTTCCCAAGGGGAGTACTTCAAAGGTGAACATAGTGATATTCAGCAATGAGGTATGCAGCCCTTTTTCTAGGATGAGTTCACCAACTTAATTGTCCGACCTCATATACATAATTTTAAAAAATCATAGCACTTTTTAGAACAAGGCTGCTATAGTCTGAATGTTTATTTCCTCTCAAACCTCATATGTTGAACTCATAACCCCCTAGGTGATGGTATTTGGAGATGGGGCTTTGGGGAGGTGTTTATAGTGCCCTTATAAAAGATCTCTGAGAGAGTTTCCCTGTCCTTTCTGCTATGTGATGATACAACTAAAAGATGCCCTCTATGAACCAGAATGTAGGCCATCACCAGACATGGAATCTGCTGGTGTCTTACTCTATGAATTCCAAACTTTGGAACTGTAAAAACTAAATTTCTATTTTTTTATAAGTCACTCAATCTGTCATATTTTGTAATAGCAGCCCAAATGGACTAAGACAAAGGACTACGGATGTCAAAATCCTTCTCAGTCTGAATTTACAGGTTGCAATGACCTATTGATCAATATTAATTTGTCATTCTCGGTTTGGATAGAATTACCACTTCTTTCCAAAATCACAAACCTAGTATATTTCTTGATGTAGATTCTCTTTTCTCACAGCAACAGTACAAAAATTCAACACCCAATATGCATTTTTAACTACCGTGTTTCCCTGAAAATAAGACCTAGCCAGACCATCAGTTCTAATGCATCTTTTGGAGCTAAAATTAATATCAGACCCAGTATTATATTATATTATATTATATTATATTATATGAAGACCTGGCCTTATGTTGTATTATATTATATAAGACCCAGTATTACATTACATTACATTATATTATATGATATTATACCTGGTTTTATAGTAAAATAAGACAGGGTCTTATATTAATTTTTGCTCCAAAAAACGTATTAGAACTGATGGTCCAGCTAGGTCTTGTTTTCGGGGAAACACGGTATCACTACCTCTCTTTGTTATCGGCAGTCTAGTTGCCAGGCACAAAGACCTCCGTAATTTTGCAGTCTCTAGTTATTTTTTCCATTTAATACATTAGCCACTCTACACCTGGGTAGTAGTACTAAAATGCTAATCTGCTTACACTCTTCACAAGTAATAACTCCTTGATGGCTTCCCGTTTCAATCACTATACATTCTAATTTCCTTAACCTGGCTAAAATGCTAAGTGTGCCAACTACATGTGGCATGTCCCACCTCACACACCACACACCTGCTGGCTGAAATCAGAATGTGCCATGTTCTTGCTTGCCCCAGATCTTTATATGTTATCTTTTCTTCCTGAAACATTCACTTCCTTATCTCATCCCACATTTTCTCCTTTATCCAAGCTGACTTTATCTGGTTAATTCCTAATCATCCTTTTAGACTTTTCATAGATATAATTTTCTCTGGAGAGCCTTTCTTGAAGTCCTTTAGCCTAAAAGCTCCTGCTACGCATTTCTACCATATTATTAACCTAGGGGGCAATCAGATCTCCAAAGCACTGTACATAGCAACTATTCAATAATTATTTAATGGATGAATGAATGAATGTGTGAACTTTGAATATGGTATTAATATTTCAGTTGAGCAAAGTTTAACATTAAGCCCTGTGAAACTTGGCATATTGGTTAAAGTATGGGCATATTTCCCAGTTCTGGCCAACTTTCTATGATTAAAGCCATAAATTAAAGAAGCAACTTGCTGACAATTTGTCAGCATTCAATCAACTCCCCCAAGTGATTATCTAATTTTCTTCTCAAATAAATTTTCTCCTTCCACACTCCCTTAGGCAATAGGCTGAGTAAACATATGAACCTTGAACTGAATTCTGTAGGACATTTAGACCCTTTTAATGTGGAAAAACAATTTTAAGGTTAAGAAATTCACATTCTTACTTTGTTTATAGTTATATCTCTGCACTTGTGAATGAAATAACCAACACAACCTAATTTTGTCACTGGTCAATTAAACATTTTTCTTAATGTTATCTACTAATAATTTACATTGGTATTACAGGTAACTAAGAGTTGGTGTTTGGGTATATTCCTCATTGCTAATAAGTATGTTCTGAAGGATAAGTCATCAAATTACTTTATGAACCCAGGAATAAACTATTAGCTTAATATGCTCTAATTTTCATTACTAAGGTATTTAAGAGCTCCAGAGTGAATATATCTGGAAAGGCAGTATGGTGAGGGCTGATTAATGAGGTCTTCTATGTGCAAAATGATAGATTTTATTATAATTACATAGCAAATAAATCTTACATATTAATATAAAAACTATATGTCATATTAAAATCTGAGAATGACATGTATGGCTATTAGTAGTGACTAAATAGTGGTTTGCACCAGAGTAGACATTTGCATTTTTTAATTTTTAATTTTATTCTTTATTTACATAATGATAGCTGTTTCCTCTAGTAAAAAAAAAAATAATAATAATAGTAATGCTAAAAGGGCACCCTAACAGTTTTACTAAGGTCAGGAAAAGAAACAGATCATACTTTTATATATTCTATTATATTTATCGATATGTATCTATGTGTATACTTATGTGTGTGTGTATGCATATGTACATCAGTGAGAGTAACGAAAAAATAATCTCTCAAATATTAATTTAGGCTTAGAACATATGTACATCAGTGAAAGTAATACACAAAAAATCTCTTAGATATTATTTAGGCTTAGAACAGATAAGTTAATTGAGGCACAATCTGCTAACTTAAATAGATTTTGAGTGAGAATTTGATGGTGAAAATGATTGTTATGAGTTGAATGTGCGTCCTTGAAATTCATATGTTGAAATCCTAGCCCCCAGTACCTCACAATAAATAGGGTCATTGCAATTATGGATGGTATAGCAACATCATGCTTTTTAACATTTAAAGTTATAACTTTGTTTCTAGAATATGCTTCAGCTGCATAAAAATAAATTACAAATCTTATTTATTTTTTGCTGAAAATCATCATAAATGTATTGACATAAAATCATCATAATTCCATAATCATTTCTAGTTTATCACCATTTGACCAATTTTTATGAGGTGCTCCTACTTATTTAAATATCTTTTTCTTCTTTGAAAATAACTATTAAATTCAAACTATTTGAGCAAAATATAATCAAAATTGTAAGTGAAAATACAATAAAAATCAAAGTCACAGTATGTGGAATTATGTATTTCCTGAGAACTTGTTAAAAATGCATTCATAGTGGATGGTCTTCTTTATTTTTCTCCTTTTTCATTACTTCAAACTAGAATATAAGATTATACTTATTTAATAAAAGAGATGTGAATAAAAGAAATAGACATTGAATGAATATATTGACAGACTTGAAACTATTAGGTTGGTGCAAAAGTAATTGCTGTTTTTGCAATTATTTTAACCTTTTAAACCACAATTACTTTTGCACCAACATAATAGTATATTTATAATCTCGTATATTTCTAAATACCTTTGCTAAATACCATCTTTTACACATTTTTCTAACTTTCCATAATTTTTTATTGTTTAAAAATTTAGAAAGTGTCAATATTTTGAATTCTTACCTCTAAATGTTACTAGCGTATGTGGATATAAAATAGTTATCTTGTTTGATTGCATTTGATGATCACAACTTTGTGCAGGAGATGCAAGCCCAGAGAAATTACATGGCAACCAATTTCCAGGAGGGCAGAGGTTATACTGAAACTGAGATTTCCTAATTCCAACTCTAGCCTCTGTCTATGCCGTATTTCATCTTCACATACAGTAGTGTCGGGGTGGCAGGATCAGAAGGCAGAACAAAGGCAAGGAAACTGAGAGTTCCCATCATGGCATAAACAGATCCCCAAAGCAGTTCTGGGTAGCTTTAGGACTCAGTGTAGCAATACACACAAGTATTCTCAAGTACTGGTGGGGCGATTTCAATTAAAATGCAAATAAATAAAACAGGATCCAAGAAAAAATATAGCACATTCACTGCTTTCCAGATCAAATTGCTGTGACCTTTATTATTTAGTAGACCTGTTTTCACATTGGTGTATCTTAAAGTAATGCAAAAGTTATTATGTACTGCAGTCCAACTAAGCTACTAAATAGATTCAGAGATGTTCCCAGGATCTCATTGCCCAGGTGATCAGAGCTGTTCCAGGATATCTTTGGAAGTATTAGAGATGCCTAGCGTGAAATATCACTTCCTTGTTGAAGCCTTTCCTGATGCCATCACACAAAGTTAATTTATAATATCTTCCTGCTCCAAACTACCACAGCCCTTTCCTGTGAGCTTTTAGCGGGGAGGGGTGTCAACTCTCCCCCTACTCCCTACTTCATTCTACTCCAAAGTAGGCAGGGATAATTCTCTGAATTGTATAAGTACCATTGGTTAGCTTTTCAAACGGTCTCTTGGATAACTTTATTTTCTTAGAAAGCTGGAGAAATGGGAAGGTTTCAGGCTTCCCTCAGCTAAGAAGTCTCAGTATCTCTCTCCTTCTCTCTCCCACCACCCGCTCCCCTTTCTCAGCCCCTCACTCATCTGTCCCATTGTCTCTTAGACCCTTCCTTCCATGAGACCTAAGTACAAAAGACTGGGACCTGTGTGCCATCTTTCTGTCCTAATGGTCCGGGGAAGATTGAAATTCACCACTATACAGGTCAGAGGCAAAGCTTCCTGACTTTTGTGTTTGTGTTTTCTTTCTGCATAGTATGTTCTTTCTGGGCAGACTTTTTTCACTATCATTATATTGAAATAGAAAGGGCTAATGTCTGGTTGTATGTTTTTTAAAAAGTAAACAGAATGAGACTATGCAGACTGATCTGTTTCTTGGCCCTAATGTGAAAATACCCTCATAGAGAGAGGTTCCAATGTGGTTCCAATGTCAATCACCAGGAGTCTATTTTGATATTTTAGTCAAATAAGACGTTAGACAATAAAGCTCAAGTAGAAATTATTTTTCTTGACCATGTCATATACAGAGGGTGCCAAAAAATATATACACATTTTAAGAAAGGAAAACTGTATTAAAATTGTAATACTCAATATATACCGATAAAAGATGAATACAAATCACGTTTGACTTCTGCAATTACACTTCTGATTACGGCGAACTACTGCTTAAGCAATGCTGAACAAAGTGTCCACTTGTATACATTTTCTTGGCATCTCCGATAAATATATATATAGTCTATCTTATGTATAATTTATATTTATACAATTGCATGTATTAGGCAATTATATTTTGTTATCGGTATATACTGAGTATTACAGTTTTCCTTTCTTAAAATGTGTATACATATTTTAGGCATTTTTGGGGGCACCCTCTATACATACCTATAGCCTAAAAAAGATAGGATTTAAGGTTTTATAAATCTTTTAGGATCCATTTTTATTCACACCCCAAACATTCCACTAGTGAATCATATTTTGATTATTTGTTCACATGTTTACCTTTTCCCTGAGCTAAACTCCTAGAAGGTATGGACTGTGTATTATCTACATGCTTTTACCAGGTACCTACATGCCTACCCAGTAGTTGATTCCTGCTGAGTGACAATGGTAAAGACTGACTTACCTACTGAATGAACAAATAAATGGCTATGATAGTTACCTGACTAGTTCACTATGAGCATTCATATTAGTCTCTGTAGGTGCTCGGGAAACTTAGAAAACTGCTACAAAGTCATTGCAATTGTCTACATGTGCTACATTTTAGAGATTACTTCTCAATAAAGATCCAGTTAGAGCTTGTATTTCTCTGGAGAAAGTACAGAATTGAATTTCATAGACAAGTTGTTGCCAAAGAGGCGGTAGATGGGTTTTAATCTGCAAAGTGGAGAGAAAGAGCAAGACATTTAATCTTTTACCCTGTTTCCACGCTAACTTGCCTAACCTTTTTAGTGATATCCCTCATACTGTTCACAGAGGGAAAGGGGAAAAAGTAGTTCCCAGCTCTGCTTCCCTCTCCTTCTGTGTCAATGATGGAACCTGCGTACCCGCACTACTGCAGGATTATATGACCCTCCTCTCCAAGCACAGCAGAGGCCTGGAAAAGGCCCGTCCTTGCTCTGGTACCTCAGGTTATGTTCAGAACTGCCCTGCACTGACCTTGGTGAGAATGCAGGGACTCAGCAGAGAGATACAGGCCTTTACGAGGTGGCTGTGGAGCTGCTCTGTAAAGGATCGCTGCCTGTGAGTCGGCACTGCGCCATCTCGACAGAAAGGTCTAATGTACTTTCTGAATTGTGATTTGGGTGTCATATTTGGCAGAGTTGGTTTCATGGCTGGCTTTTTTTGTTCCTGTTTTTTTTTAAGTTGACGATTATCTCTAGTCATTTCCTTTTTATTCACTTTTAGGTGTGTGAAATCATTCTAAATAGCATTGATACTTTTTTCTCAAAGTATTATAAAATCAGGCAATCCATTTTAAATACTGAAAGCACAATGACAACCTCAGATATTTCATTATTTACTTATCGTGCCAAGAGACACTGATTTAAATGTTAAATGACACATAGCTATATCATTTTTAAAGACACATTTTAAAAAACTTTACACTTATACAATTATAAAATTTATAATCCTTAAAATCAGCTGGCAGTTGCTGTTCAGAATGCCATTTTTCTGTACTGAATACAAAAGGGCTAATGTTAGTGAAGAAAATCTATCTTTCACACTCCAGGAAAACAAGGTACCGGAATGGTGGAGCTTAATCACAATTTTGCACAGCAAGTGTTTCATTCTCATACCCCAGCTCTTCTAGCTCTAGTAGAGTGGCCAAGGTGATATGATTCCTTTTTTCAATGTCCCTCAGTATCTTATCTCACCCTGTACTGTTTCTGCTTTTTTGAGTTTCTTTATTATTGACCTTTGGAAAACTGAAGGTTTGATATTCACTATTTCATTGTCACCTAAATCTGAGAGAACTCTCTACATCCATATATCCTCTCATTTATTTTTCTTCTGCTGACATCTTGGGCAGACAGAGTAGAAGAAGGAAGCAGTCAACCTAGTGAGCATTTGACAGGTGGTATTAAAAAACTGCTACTCGAATGATCACCTCATAGAAAAACACACTTGAAATAAAATGCTTAGCAAATCAGAGTTTAAGTCATGAGATTTCAAAAGGATGACATATAAACATAGTACTCGTTTCTTCTTTCTACTTTTATGTATCAGGGAAGCACTTCTTATATAATAATTAATTGACTGAAGATTGTGTTAAAATGTGTGAAAATAAAACAAAGTATTTTATCAAAGGGAATATGAAAATCTACTATGAAGTTACTTTTCTCACAAAACTTTAATAAATCAGAATAGACACTGCATCAGTTCTTTTGTGTTTTTTTTTAAAGTATAAATAGCAGGTGTCCCAGGAATTGATGCTTCCTTTGTCAATTTGTTATACTATATTGAATAATACATTTGAAGTTTGCTCTAGAAAAAGTAAATTTAGAGGCACAAAGGAATATTAGAAAGAGTGAATCTAATTTAGAATGGCTTTATCCAGCATCTTGCATGTAGTGGGATATTGATAAACTTTAAAATAATTTGAATGAAATGATTTCTCTGACAGTTTCTTTTTCTTTTTTCCTCTAATAATGATGACCATTTATATCGTTGTTTTGCAGGGTAAATTTTTATTTGTCTTAGAGAAATGATACTTATTTGTATGAAAAGATTACCTTCAACTAAGTGTCATAACATAAATATATAAACTTGACATAAATGGAAACTAGGGCACTATGTTAGCTGAAAACAAAGGCAATTCTTTGAAAACTCTTTAGAAAAGTCATTGCCAGCTATAGGAAATGGCTACAATATTCAGCCAGTGCAAGTCATAATTTGTATGCAAATATATGATTTTAATGTTATAATATTCAATTAAAGAAGCTTAGCCTTCCAGTCATACTATAATCATTAACCAATGAGGGGTAATATCAGCATTTTCATTGTTTTTAAATCGACTATTCTGTTGGCCAGGTGGAGATTTTGCAATATTGTGTTAGGATGTCTCCCACCTAATGGTTGGTTTCCCTCTGATTCTGTTAGAAAGTGTTATTTCCTAGCTTGCCCTTCTGCCCTCAGAGATCTTGAGTTGGCTCATGTTACTAAACACTGATTCATTTAGATATTGCTCTTCTAAAAAATTAATAAACAGGAACCTCATTTAAAGTGACATGGGGAGGCCAGAAGGGGGAGCTCTCACACCCTACACTGATAACAAAGCCCAATGGGGAACTCTTTGTAATCCCTCTTCCCAACTTCCTTTTCTTCTTTAAAAGAGCTTCCTGTTTGTTTTAGCAAACTTGTACTTGGTCGTCCATGGTTGTATGTTCCAGATTGCAATTCCTTGTTGATCCTGAAAAAACCCATTTTGCTGGAGAAATATCTGGCTGACTTTTTGTTTACAATCAACACTCTGTTGAATAAAAAGGTGCTGAAATGACTTGCTCCATCTTAAGAAGGTGAGTGAGAGAGTTGGTGGTCGTATAAATGCATCTTAGAGGCTAGCAAATAGCTCCAAGTAGCTTCAGCCAGCCCCATTTCTGATGCCAATCATCATAGTCTTTTAATTATTGCAAAGACAGGTCCTTTCGGCACAAGAAGAATTGTACTGCTTGCCATGAATGTCTACTTTGTACTTTTATTCAAAGATCTACTCTTCTGTAATTGCATTTATCAACTAATTCCCCCCCCACTTTTTTTTGCACTCATTCAGATTTCCAGGCTATTTGTGGAAGATATCTCATTAGCAACTGCCATGAAGATTAATATAGAGGCAAATTTTGGAATTATTTCTAATATTTTTCCAACTGGGCTTTCTATAAAATATACAATAACTGAATCTCTATCTTATCATGCAGTAATTATTTTTAACATTTAATAAAGATAATTTGCAAAAATGAAATATATACCTGATCAACCATAGGTATTTTTAAATTAATCCTCAAGTTCTTATTAATGTATTTTTTTAATAAGAACTTTGTAAATCTTACTGTAAACCTCCTTTTAAAGAAAAACAGATGCCCTAATTTCAGGAGAAGGAATGATTTCATTAGTTTAAGAGATTAATTATTCATTTATTTACATATGTAGTACATACTGAGGACATGCATAAAACATATTCTTATTTGATTTTGTGTTACGAACAAAAAAGAAAAAAAACCAATGCACATGCAGAGATCACATGGCCACAATGGCTGAAAGCCCAACCTCTATCACTTAAAAATAGTGTGTGTGTATAGTAAAGTCTATATACTGGGGGTGCCAAAAAAATGTATACATGTGGACACTTTGGTCAACATTGCTCAAGCAGTAGTGTGCCGTAATCAGAAGTATCTGGACGCTGATGGTAATCACTTTGAGCACCTCTTGTAATTGCAGAAGTCAAACGTGATTTGTATTCATCTTTTGTTATCGGTATATATTGGTATATATTGAGTGTTACAATTTCAATATATTTTTTTCCTTTCTTAAAATGTGTGCACATCTTTTTGGCACCCTTTGCATGTTCCTATGACGTGGGGTTGTATGGAGATAATAAATATTATGATAAATATCCCAGTTTTTATATCAAATGTTCAAATATCAGTCTTGTAAGAGTGCTGGTTTAGGCTTTGTGTATGATTCCAGTAAGCATTTGAGAGACTTACGAGGAGATGAGAAGTATAATAAGACATATATTTGGCCTTTATGTGTCTGATTCCTGGCACAGGGCTTCTAAAATCCTTGGAATTTCTTGAGTGACAGGAGTCTTTTGTTTTTCATAATGAGCCCCATCAATGATCAGGTGAGCTTATTTAATGAAGTGACATAGGGTAGGGTTCCTAGATAGCCTAAGACTCAGGCTAGTCACAAGAAAGACCAAGTGATGAGGGAGTTAGAACTTTTAGCGCCACTCACCAGACTTCACCAGAAAAGGGAGGGGAGTTAGAGATTGAACTGTATAAAAATTTTCGAACAATGAGATTTGGAGACCTTCTGGATTGGTGAACACATCTAGGTGCTGGGAGGACACACACCTAGAGAGGTCATGGAAGCTCTATACACACACACACACACACACACACACACGTGCGCGCGCACGCGCGCACACACACAGACATATACAGACACACACCAGTTTACCTTATCCTATGGATCTGTTCCGTTTGATCTTTTTTTGCAATAAAATTCTGCTCGGAGACTGATTTTGTCTTTGACAGCAATTTATCTGACACGGGTTCACTGCGGGACTTTCACAAGCCAATAGCATATCGGATAACATCCCTTAATAAGCCAATACAGAAATAACATAAACAAATGACAGACAAATCACACTATTGTAGACAAGGGGAGATGAGAGGAATAAAGTCCAAATTTAATTTGAGGTGTACCTGTTATACCAGTAGGCACTTAGGAGACACAGCTTCCACTGACCTGGAGCAGACTTTCAGTTGCTAGTGCAAAAACCAAAGTCTCTTGTTGCTAGAGCACGATGCTAGGGAGAGAAGGCAGGTGCTGGTGGGCACTCGAGGCGGCCCGTAGGGACCACATCAGGAACCACGGCATGGCTGTCACCACTGCCTATGGCAGTGCTTCACTAAGGTAGAAACAGATGTCCCTTCTCTTCCTGAGACTGCCACACGGTTTAGCACCACTGCCAATCAGACTTACCTTGGCCATGGCACGAGCAAGTGTCTCAAGATCTTCAGAGTTTTTTATGTCAGATTGAAACTCTTGAATAGTTCTCGCAAATTCTCTGTATTTATAGCCTGAGTGTCCCCTTGTCATAGTGAGTGTTCCACATGTTCTTATCTATAAGCCCCCAGTGGGACCCTCAGCAGCGAAGCTCTGTGCGCTTATCAAGGATGACAGAGGAGATGATGACACCCTGACACAACTTACTTCATTCTTACATCAAAATAACTTTATTGATAAAACCAAGTTCTTTGTCGTTGTCACAAACAAGTGGAATTTGTATTCATTTGAAACCAATACACACCACTGTTCCTGAGTTCTATCTTTGATAATGAACCAAGAAACATAAGTGAACTGTCTTCCTGATTTCTGTGAGCCTTCATAACCAATTATCAAATCTGAAAGTTGGGGAGGGCTTGGGGAACAACCTGACTTGGTAGCTAAGTTGGACAGAAGTGTGGGTAAGCCAGGAACCCAATAATTATGACTGGTACGTGAAGTGAGGGCAGTCTTATCGACTGAAACCTGTGGAGGTCGTTAGTGTCAGAATTAAATTGAACTGAACTGTAGGACACCCAGTGGTAGGTCTAAAGAACTGGGGAATTTTTTGTTGGTGTTGGAAAACACTGAAGAGTGCTATCTGCTGTATGTGGAAAGGGGGAAATAGAGCATATTTGGAGCTTAATACCTGTCTGTGGTATTTCATAATGGCAGTTTGTGCTAAGATGCAGCACAATCAACTCACCTGAAATTTTGAGAGAGACACCACTGAGGAGAGATGCAAATGTGACCTCTGGTTCCTCAAGGCACACTCTGAGTGCTACACAAACTGGCAAGAATAATTCAACTAAAATATTTCATGAGTTGCTCAAAGCTGAATATGGGCTAGCCTGAGAGTATACAGACCTTGCGCCATCAGAAACAAGGGGACTCTACACTCAAGTCTAAGACCTTAACCTTTGTAACAGAACAGGAGACTAGAGAGAGACTCCCACACAATGCAGACGTAGGAGAGCCAGGGAACAACTGCAGCGGACAACTCAAAGGCCTACTATATCCTTCTCCCTATCATTCATACAGAATGAAAGCCTTCAGCCCCTGGAGGCAACTTTGTAAACCCTGCCATACTACAGGCTCAGCCGGCACAACTAGAAGAAAAGAACAGAAAAGAAAAAGTTATCCCTTTGGGTCCCTGATCATTGCAGATCCCCTGCCACCGGCAAAGGTGAGATCCATGAGTTGTCTCCATCCCTAGCGCCAAAGGATGCACCATGTGACTAAAACTAAGGCTAAACTAGCAAAATAGAACATCGGGTAACAAAAAAATTGCTTTTAAATTAGGGTTCAACTTATTAAAAGTACAATTTTTGTACATAGGTTTCCAAGTTGCCGATTTGATTTATCTTCAGAAATCCTGTTTACTATGTGAAAATAACTACAAAACTCACTGTAATTTTAGTTCATTTGGAACTCTCTGAATCTCAAGGAGCTATATTGGTAAACAAAATATGAACATACACGAGTGCTGATAAAAACACTTTTGAGAAAAAATACAACTGTTTAAGTATAGGATGTTTTATGAGTTTGGAGTTAAGTGCATTTCCTTTATTGAAACAAATTTTTGTAATACAGTAATCTTATTAGAAAAATTGTATCACAAATGCCCATGTATATTTTCATCAAGCTATTTAATTTTTTGTAACCCAGAAAAGAATGAGTTACAGAACAACCATTAGACTGGCCAAAATTAAGTTAGTGGTGAAGCCTACAAAATAATTGGCTAGAGTTCCCAAATTCAATCTTCATGAAGCATATTTATATGTGTTAACAAATTATACACCATGTTATTATGCCTCAGAGTTTTGGATTAAATAATTGTAGAGACGTTTCGTAGAGCACCCAGGCATAACTTGTTCATTCAGCCTGAGGAACAGCTTGAACACCAGAACCACAGTTCTGGAGGATAAAATTCCAAGATTCAGGTGCCAGCATGATTGCTTTCTGGGAAGGACTCTCTTCCTAGCTTGTAAATGGCTGCCTTTTCACTGTGTCCTCACATGACAGAGAGAGGGAGAGCTCTCTGGTGCCTCTCCTTGTTAGGGCATTATCTCAGTATGACCTCAATGAAAATTATCTTCCAAAGACCCCATCTTCAAATACCATCATACTGGGTATTACAGCTTCAATACATGAATTGGGGTGGGCGCCACAATTCAGTCCATCACATGCTGTGACTTCAGGTATCTGATGGTGTCGCGAAAAACTATGGTTAGATAGATTTTATGCCTTTGCCTTGGGATATTGAATGAAGTGATGTTCTTTCCGGCTTTCTGCTTCCATGTGGAAGTTGAAAAGAAAATGAACACTAATGTTTAAAAGCATGTATCTTTAATTTTTAGCTCCTCTCTAGACCATTATGGTAAAATATCTTATTTTTCTGTCATATTTTTCTTTCTTCATTTCTTGCACTGAAATACTTTCCTCTTCTCTGTTTTCTAGGCTAGGCCTGGGGTGTGATGGTGATTATCAAACGGTGATATGTCTACTTTCTTTACAGAAAAAAAAGCATTGTTTTTTTGCCCAGATATGACAAATATTTTTTTTGTTTTCTTCTCATTTCCCCAATACCTGAGCACACACAGACACCCCCCCCACACACATGCACACAACTCATTATCGCTTATGTCTGTTTTTTTAGAGGCTTGATAGAAGGAAACATACCATAAAAGCCCCACGTTGCATGCATGTATTGATTTTCCAGTTCATTATTTAGTGGAGAAAATATACACTGTTTTCGGTATTTGCCTAAACTATTTTGTATCCAAGTCAATTCATGTTTCTTTTGCTGGAATGGCTTCTTCGAGGTTTTTGTTTGTTTGCTTGTTTGCTTTGTTTTTATTTGTTTTTGTAACTATTGTTTTTAAAGAGAACACTGACTGTCTCGCACTATAGATACAATGATATGGTAAATAAGGCAATGATAGTGAACTAGAAATTGTAGATTTCCTTTTTATTACTCCTCAAGCCGGGACTAGCGAGGTTCTTCTCGATCTCACTCCATCCACTTGCTCATTTCTGGGTTTTGAGTTGTATTGACTTCAGGCCAGAGGATGCCAGAGGAGGCTAATGGCAAACTCATCACTGCACATGTTTTCTTTTCAATCCTCAAATAGCTGTTCCTACATTCTGTCCAGTTTTCACAGTTGAGTTCAATGGGAGATAAGAAGTGGTATGTGTCTCCTTTATCTTATCTGGATCTGGGACCCTGATTTTACATTTTAAATATTTATAGGATTACATACTGATTTATAACTTTAAGCACTCCATGTTTTGTATATAAGTTTTTTGCTCTGAGCAAAAGAATCACATATTACAGTGTCTAATAAATATTATTCTCTTTCTAACAAAGTAGTATAACTGGATCCATAGAGTTGGAATGCTATGCCATTAATTTTTTTTTCTAGTTAAAGAAGAATCTTTTCATTCCCAATTCTTAATACATTTGATCCCGTATCCCAGGAGGAAGGAGTTAAAGCAGCTGAACTCCTCTACCAAAGGAGTGTGTCTAGGGAAATAAAATAAGAAGGCACAGCACCCAGTCTAATCTTTCTGTCAGTTGGACTTCCAAGTAAATAGCTTAATGATCTTTGCTAAGATAAAGATACTCTATATCTGAAATGCTCATAGTAAAATGCTCCTGGCTAAAAGAAGATGTCTAGTAAATAAGACTCATGACCTACGGTTCAATGAGGCATGGGTCCCTGGAGAATATCACTCGACATTTACAGTTCACACAGTATAAAATTGAGATGTTTTAGAATGTAGGGCTTCTCACTGTGGGAGGAACCTCATAAAGCTCACTTACAGGCCGCATCTCTTCTGGGCTAGAGATGCAAATGTAATGGCCGAAGGAATCTGGGGTGCCCCATGATGCTTTGCTTTGTCAGAGTGCCTTGATTATCCTATTCTTAAATTTATTTAGTACAGCCTGGTACTGGTTAAGATCTACTATTTATGTGAGTCTGAATTAATAATCAGAACCTATTTGATAGCACAATTCCATTTTTTAAAATGTTTTCTGGTCATTTTTACTTACCACTCTATTACATGCCTCTTCTTTTTTATTATTTTTTTTTAGGTTCCTTTTTTTTTTTTTTTTTCAATTTGGCTGGGGTAGTTCCTTGAGAGATTACCATCCCCCTCATGAGGGGAACATCACTTTATAAGTGCTTCCTTCTTCCTGGTTGGTATGTTCCTGAAGTTCATTTGAGGCAAAAGGTATATAATCTTTAAAAATGTGTTTTTTGCCCTAACTGCTCCTATAATTGAAGAGTGATGAGACAAATGCAGAAATTATTTTACACTGGAAAAGTGCACATATTTAGTTCCAAATTAGACAAAATTACTTCAGTATAATACTCAATGAGTTGGTGTTGATGGTGTATTTCCTTTTCTAAATTTTTGTACAAGTATCTTAGAGTTATGTTTATACATATAGAACCTCACATGACTTCCTTTTCACTTATGAACACAGTATATGGTAGAAATGAGAAGTAATGTTTGATCTTCTCACAGGTGTGTACAAAAAATTGTTTTTAAAATCTCATAACTTTTAAAGAATCTTACACAATTAGAGAAAAATAGAAATGGAAGACACAATTATAAACATAAAATCCTTTAAGGTTTTGACTAAAACTCTCAAGTATCTCTTTATTTCTCTCAGTATTCATATGAGTATGTTTCATGATGGGCTCTTTAGTATTCAACTTCAAGTTTTAAAAGTTCTTTGCCAGGACAAAGAGAGGGAGTGGTTATAAGAATCCAGACATAATTACAGATATAGCGGTCAACTCTTGGACTGGACATGGAGCCTTAAGCAAATGCACCGAACCACTGCCCACCTGAAGATCCAGGGAGGACACTATGAAAATAAATACCCCAACTTCTTCCCTTCTCAGTCTGATACCCTGCTAGTACTTTGCATATGCTTTACTCAAGTAGAAGCCAGGAGGCCAAATAGTTGGAGATCAGACTCCTGATTCTCATAACAGAGTGGAGACAGGTGAAAAGATGATATGGAATATTTAGCACTTTGCCTAATTAATACATAAAAGTCTTTCTACTCTCAACTTGCCTATTTTGCACAGGAGAAAATGCCAGAACACATTGGCCTAAACTTCAGTGTGATTTGTGGTAAGATGTGGGGCTCCCTATTGTATGGCTTTCATTTTAAGCAGTTTTTTACCCGAATCTTCCTCTTCCTCCCCAAATATGCCCTTTATGTTTAAGAGGTGATAAACATAATTTCAGTTTTATCTTCTTTGTATTCTATCTTGATAACGGATCTGTCATCTTGTCTAGAAAGGCTGTATGCAGGCAAAAATGACACACAGACAGCTCAGTTAGGGCCCCAGACACTTAGTATGTTCTGCTGCATCAGCTTCAAGACGAAACTTTTTCAACCTGCTTATTTTCTGTATTTTGCATACTGAATAAGTTTTATTAAAATGACCTTTTCCTCAATTTAACAAATACATTTAAAACCCTTTACCATTCAACTCCATACGTGCACTCAATCTGTACACTTCCCCTATGCATACATTCTGTCCAGAAACCCAACCCTTTAACCAATGCAGAAAATACAGGCTAGGGTCACAAAATTACCTAGAAAAAAACATTCATAGACATGTGTCTGCTTTCCCACACTATTCAAGCTCTTAAACCTTGGTGAATATCCAAGAATATAGCCACAGTTCCCATTATTTCACTTCATGAAGTGAAGTGATGTTTTTTAAATAAACTAAATTATTTTTGAAATAGTAAAAAAGAGATATACTTAAGAGTTCAGTGGTATATTGATGTGATTGTTTTAATTCAGTGAATTTAGAAGACATGGCTTATTATGGAATTAAGTGAAATTACAAACATGAATTTCTTATATGAACTGGGATCCCAAAAAGAAATGAAAGGCACTAGAAGATTAAATATGGAGTAAATATTTTAATTAAATATTTCATATATATCTTTATATGAAAACACATTTTAAAATTATTTTAAAGATTATCAATCATAAAATAATAAAAATTAAAAATAACAAAAATGAAAAACATGATAAAAGTGAATTTATGGGGTTTATAATATATATTCAGATTTAAAAGATAGGAGAGCAAGTGCATGTCAGAGATAAATGGAATTTTACTTTTTGCTATAAGGTCTGTGTATTGTAGTATAATCATTGAAAGGATTATGATAAGTTAAAGATGCATATTTCATTATCTAGAGCAACCATTAAAAATCACTGGATCATGCAGCACCCGGAATAGCCCTATTCTATGTTCTCATGAGGGTTAGCTATTTGTTGCTGCATAGCAGGGTGAACTGAGACGCGCGCAAAGAAGGAATTTGTGTTTTTGCATGTAACCCATGGTAGAGTCTTTCATCTTGATTTTTATTGTAGCCTATTCAGTGGGGTTCTCTGAAAGAGTTGGGGACAGTGAGAGATGACAAAAGATATGAGGAGAAATATATTTTATCAGAATGATTGGGCATTGTAATATATACATATTGAAAAGGGAAAAAAAAATCACTGGAAAAGGTTTATCTAGAAAGTCAATCAAGACGAAGCAGCAAAATAAACCATCAATAAAACAAAGAGGCAACCAACTGAATGGGAAAAAATATTTGCAAACAACACCTCCAAAAAAGCGCTAATATCGAAAATATATAATAACTCAACAATAAAGAAAACAAACAACCCAATTTTCAAAAGGGCAGATGATCTGAACAGACACTTCTCCCAAGAAAATATACAAATGGTCAGTAGATATATGAAAAGATGCACATCTTCACAAGGTATAAGAAAATGCAAATCAAAATGACAATGAGATACTACCTCACACCTATTAGAATGGTGATTATCAATGAGACAAGTAATAACAAGTGTTGGAGAAGCTTCAGTGAAAAAGGAACCCTCATACACAACTGGTGGGAATGTAATTTGATACAGCCACTATGGAAAACAGTTTAGGAGTTCCCCCAAATTGGAATAGAATTATCATATGACCCAGCAATCCCTCTTATGGGTATCTACCCCTCCAAAATCTGAAAACATTTATCCATAAAGATATATGTACCCCTATGTTCATTGCAACTTTAATTATAGTGGCCAAGACATAGAAACAACCAAAGTATCCTCTGATAGATGATTGGATAAAGAAGATGTGGCATATATACACAATGGACTACTACTCGGCCATAAGAAAAGATGAAATACTGCTATTTGTGACAACATGGATGGATTTTAAGATTATCATGCTAAGCAAAGTTGACAGAAAAAGTCGAGAACTATATGATTTCACACACATGTGGGATATAAACCTGAAAGCAACAAATGAACAAGAGAAACAAAGAAGCAAAAACTCATAGACACAGACAACAGGTTAGTGGTTATCAGAAGGTAAGGCAAAAAGGGAGGGAGGTAGAAGAGGGTAAAGGGGGTCAAATATATGGTGATGGAAGGAGATTTGACTTTGGGTGGTAAACACAAAATACAATATATAGATGATGTATATAGAATTGTGCACTTGAAACCTATATAATTTTATTGACCAATGTCACCCCAATAAATGTAATAATAAAAAAGATATCTGAAAAAAGTAAAACAAACAAATAAAACAGACTAATCCTAAATGATATGCATCTAGTAAACAGTTTCAAATTGTATAAAACAAAACTAACAAAATTAAAAAGAGTAATAGGAAAATGCATGGTAATAGTTGGAGATTTTAATACTCATCTCAAAGAAACTGCTAGAACAACAGGAAAAAAATGTATAAATAACGTTTTAATAGCACTGTAACCAGTTTGCATCACTGATATTTACAGAATACTATATTCCCAAATGGAAGTATTCCAACTCTTTAGATGTACCCATGAAATATTCACCCAGATAGACCTTATGATGAGTCATAAAATGAGTCTCAATAAACTTCAAAGACCAAAATCATGCAGAGTATGATCTTTGAACACAATGAAATTAAATTAGTAAATAAAACTAATCTCAATATGTTTTGAAATTAAGCAACTCATTTATAAATGTAATTCATATTTAAAATAATAAGAAAATAAGAAAACATTATAACACAAATTAAATAAATGCAGCATGTAAAAAACAATTGTGGAATTCATTTAATTATATCCTAGCCTTAAATGTCCATCTTAGGAAAAAATAATAAAAGTGTAAAATTGATTATCTTAACTTCCATATTAAGAAACTATAAAAAAGAGCACATTAAACTAAGAGTAAATAGAAAGAAGGAAATCACTAAGGTAAGAATGGAAAACATGAAATTAAAAAAACAAAACAAAAACAAACTATGAAAAAAAAATTGAGGCCAAAACAAGTTACTTGAAAATAGAAATAACCCAAAACTAATATAAAATAATATTGAACTCAAGTATAATTGAAAACAAAAGAAAATAGAAATATCTAGTCAAGAGTTTGTCAATTTTATTAATCTTTTCATAGAACCAGCTCTTTGTTGCATTAATTCTTTCTATTGTCTTTTGTTCTCTATTTCATTTAGTTTTGCTCTGATTTTTATGATTTTCTTCCTTCTGCTGACTTTGGGTTTTATTTGTTCTTCTTTTTCTAGTTCTTTAAGGAGTAATGTGAGGTTACTTTTCTGGGATTTTTCTTCTTTCTTGAGATAAGCCTGTAATGATATAAATTTCCCTCTTAAAACTGCTTTCACTGATATGTGGTATATAAAACTGAAAACAACAAAAGAACAAGGCAATCAAATGAAGAAACAAAAACTCACGGACACAGACAACAGTTTAGTGGGTACCTGAGGGTAAAGGGGGAAGTTGGTGGTAGACTGAGGGTGATGGAAAGAGAACTGACTCTGGATGGCGAACACACAGTGTGATATATAGATGATGTATTACAGAATTGCACACCTGAAACCTATGTAACTTTACTGACAATTGTCCTCCCAATAAACTTTAATTAAAAAACTAAGAAAGAAAATAGAAATAAATCTGATGAGCTTTTTTCAATACAGATCAAAGAAAAAGGGTTAAATATACAAATTACCAATATCATGAATGAAAAAGGTATATAACAAGAAATTTGATAGACACTCAATAAATAAAGAGGAAATATTAAGAACTAACTTTTGCCAATAAATTGGAAAACTTAGTTGAAATGGGTAAAAACCTTGACAAACAAAATTGACCAAAATAGACTTAGAAAGAATAAAGACTCTAACTAAGCATATCTATTAATACAATTGAATTTGAGTTAAAAAATAAAAATCTTCCTTAAAATATAACTCTAGGGCTGATTGACTTTATAATAAATCCTATCAAATATTTAAGGAGAAAATAAGAACAATCCTATACAAACTCTTTCAGAAAATATTAGAGGCAGAAACAAACCCAGACTTATTTTTAGATACCAACAGAACAATGACTCCAAACTCCCCAAGCAAATTTACAAAATAGGCAAATTACCAAATAATATATTTGATAAACATAGACACACATTTCTTAATAAAGTTTTTTAGAAACTTCTCAGACATTACCCGGAGTAAGATTTTTACTGATATATACCCTCGCTCGAGGGAAGTAAGAGAAAAAATAAACATGTGGGATTAATAAAGTTTTAGATGTGAAATGAACCAATTAAAAATAAAAAGGAAGTAACTCATGCCATTGAATTTCATTGTAGGAATGCAAGGTTGGGTAGCATTTGAAAAGCTATCAATGTAAATAATTATATTATACTCTTACAAGTAAAGAATATCAAATAATATTCTCAATAGCTACAGAAAATGTATTCCCCAAACTAAACACTATTCATGGTAACAAATGTTATGCAAATTAGAATCAGATGGAAGTGTTTTCAATCTGATAAAGGAGATCCATGAAACATTCACTTGTGACTTTTCTAATAGTGTTTAATTTTAATACACGGAATGTTCTTCTTTAGAAATGCATTTTCCCTCAAGTTGAATGTTTGAATCCAATTTAATTCACTTCTGTGTTTTAGTTTAGACTTTAAGACATTGACCACGATTACTTAATGCTAATCATACTTAACATCAACATTAAAATGAGTATGAAAAGGGCTCTGTGTCCACAGTTTCTTTAATAGGCAATGTTCTGTATAACAGCCTTGGAAATACAGGAAATTAAAATCTATTAGTAAGAAATGTTTACTTTTGGAAATCCTGTTCTGGGGAAGGTCTAATCATAAATACCTATTTTATCTTTCCAAACACTAATTTCAAAAATCTTGTAAAATTAAATTATATGTTCAGTAAAACAGTATGTCTCCTTGGTACATTTTAAAACACATTTCCTAATTTGTTTATCTTCTCTATAAGCCATTCAACTGATGTGATTAAACACATTATCACCATTACTATGAGGGCGATTTTCTTATGCTTCAAGACTCCCTAGTTTCATTATGAAGTAATTGCTGCATCTATGAGATGGATTTGTTTTTGATTATTCCATCCTTTCTGAATATCCATGTTGGAATCATATAGTTACCACATTATTGTAAGAGTCTCATTAAATTATGTGGTTTGCTAGTAGTTTATTGAATTGATATCTGTAGATAGTCTAAATGATGTTTCAGTGAATCAGAAAAGTATCAGGAAAAGAGTATTAACTTATAATATTTAATTATCAGCCAAAAATCTCAATGGCGTTACACACAATTGCTGTAATAACTAAAGGCAAAAAGTTTCAAATTATTAATAGCTCTTACTGTGGAGGCACCTAACTCCTATAAATTAATTTTCCGAATATTTTTAGAGTCCTCAGCCTGAAATCTTTACATTTTTAGTATTTTGGTTTTGGGATTAAGTCTGAGATAAGGGAAATATAAGTCATTTTCAGACTCATAAGTAATTCAATTTTTTGCTAGTTGCTTTAAAATATTTGATATCAAAACAATTCAGAGATTGTTTTTTGTAAATTGTAAATTGTGAGCATTTACAAATATTTTTTTTTTCCCAACAGATTTTGAGACATAATTTTTGAGAAATAAGTTATGACATTTTACTTCTTTGGAACTCAATTTCAGTCATCACTGATAAGTAATTTTATTCATTTAACAAACTTGGGCTTAGGAAATGAAAGTTAGTTCAATGCAACTTACAGATTGAAAAGTGAGACCACAAGTGTAGTTATTGGCTCGTGAACAGTTTCATTTCCCTCAGTAGCAGTTTTCAACAAGGAAATAAGAATAGATTAGTTGTTCCAAAAATGGAGTGAAAAGCTCATAAAGCAGATATAAAGCTGAAAGAAGACTTGAACAAAAGTGGTCAGAAGGCGCCTACAGCCTAAAAATAAAACCCTGTGAGAATCACATTAAATTATAAGTAGAATGGCTTTTGACTACATCCTAATGGATACACTCCATCTGCATTGCCTAAATTCCATCTGCATTGCTGCATTCTATGTGGACGAATTGCAGAGCTATGGAAAAATGTATAAAATATAAACTTCCAGCTTTTCCTTGTGAATATACTGACCCATTGTTAGGCTTTAAGCTTACATTATTCTTGTTATTATTTAATTCATATAGTAAATGAATGGGAAAAAAACAAAAACCTGCAGTTTTGTAACCTATTATCAGAGAAGAAACAATTATTGCATAATAAAAAATAAAATTTTTCTTTGTGATTTTCCTGTTTTGAGCTTTGAATTAAGTCATTTTAAGAACAGCAAATATGTCTGATTTGAATTATGGACAGATAAGACCAATTTCTTGGTCATTAAACTTTTTATTTTCCTTTTAATTCCTGGTTCACACAGGACTTTGATCATCCCATCCAATTATTTTATTTTAATAGATGAAAGTGAGAGCCTGAAATATCTTTGGGTGCTTAGATCTTCGAAAGCTATAAAATAATTTTTAACGACAGCAAGGACAAAATTGAAGTTAAACACTACTAGAAAAATCACAAGTGACAGATCCAAACTTGGATTATGTCCTATGGAATAGAATTACTATCTTTTAAAATATTTTATGACTCTGGGTGGTGAACATACAATGTGATATATAGATGACGTATCACAGAATTGTACACCTGAAACATGTGTTATTTTACTAACCATTGTCACCCCAATGAATTTTATTAAAAAATATAAAAATATTTTGATAAATATAGATTTAATGATGGTTGTGTTCTGGTTTAAAGAAAAAGCAAGAGGAGACTGAATTCACACATTCTGAAATAGGTAATCAATGAAAAGAGGTAAAAATAACTAAGAATTATTATTTTTGCTTCAGCATCATGTATGTCTTAAACATTATAGTTATTAAAATAAAAATATGTAATCCTAATGTGAGTCACCTCTATCCAATTGATTGACAATTAATAAGGAAAGTGGGCCTAGCAACAGCCAACTTCCTCCAGAAAAAAGCAGCCATGTACTCTTATCAACTGGCTGTTGATTAAGAAGTAAGGAAAAGAAACACATAGTTAAAATAGATCATTCTAGGCTGGCTATATCTTCAGCTGATTAGACAAAACAAATAATTATTTTCAAAGAAAATCTGAGAGGTAGAAAATTACTGTTTTAATATCATTTTTATACCCAATACTGAGGTATAAATCAAAGTATGTACATGATGTATGTGAGAAAAACTATACAACACTGTTAAGCAATAAAATAACTAAATAAATGGAGAGACTTCATGTCTGTGAATCACATGAATTAGTATTGTTAGGACTTTAATTCTTCTTAACCCAGTCTAGCTCCAATGCAATACCAATCAAAATCCATTTTGTAGGCCATTTTGTAGATATTGATTAAACTGAATCTATAATGTATATGGAAAAGATAAGGATTTAACGTAGCCAAAAAAAATACTGAGGAAAAAAAAAGTTGCAGGACTCATCCTACTTTATTACAAGATTTAATATAAAGCACTAATAATCAACATACAATTTTATTGAGGAAATAATAGATGCAAAGATTAATGGAACAGAATGGAGAACCAGATATATAACCACTTTTTTGGGGGGGCGGGGGACAAAGGCAAAAAGGAAATTCAATAGAGAAAGGAAAGTCTTCAATAAATGATGATGGAACACTTGGACATCCATATGTAAAAATAAAAATTAACATCGGTCATATCTTATCCTAAAATAAGCCATATGGACCATATACTTAAAATGAACAACTGTAAACATTTTAATAGAATACATAGGATAATAGTTATGTGACTTTGGGTTTGGGGATAATTTTTTAGATACAATAACAAAAACATAATTGCTGAATGAAAAAAAATGATGATTTGGACTATTAAAATTTAAATCCTTTGCTCTGTGAAAAACATTGTTAAGAGAATGAAAAGACAAGTCACTACTGGGAGAAATATTTGGAAATCACATAACAAACTTGTCTTCAAAAATATACAATAAACTCTTGAAACACAACTGTAAAAATTAAAAATACATAACAGACCTGCACAGACACAACAGCAAAATTGACATATGGGTGGTAAATAAGCATACGGAAATATGCTCAACATAATTCAGATTGAGGGAACTGCAAATTCAAAGAAAGAGTTATCAAGAAACGCCTATTAGAACGGCTAAAGTACAAAAGCCTTACAATATCAATTGCTGGAGAGGAAGTGAAGCAACAGAAAAAAATACTTAGTATAAGATACAGCACTCATTATCCTCCATAATTACCCGACTGATTTTAAAACATATGTCCATACAAAAAAACCTGTGTGTGAATGTTTATAGCAGCCAGTCTTAATCACAAGAAACTGGAAGCCTCTCCAACACTTGTTACTATTTGTCTTGTTGATGATAGCAAAAAGGAACCCTCATACACTGTTGGTGGGAATGCAGACTGGTGCAGCCGCTATGGAAGGCAGTGTGGAGGGTCCTCAAAAAATTACAAATAGAATTACCGTATGACCCAGCAATCCCTCTCCTGGGTATCTACCCAAAAAAATCTGAAAACATTTATCCATAAAGACACGTGTGCTCCAATGTTCATTGCAGCTTTATATACGGTGGCCAAGACATGGAAACAACCAAAATGTCCTTCAATAGATGAATGGATAAAGAAGTTGTGGTATATATACAAAATGGGATACTATTTAGTGGTAAGAAAAGATGAAATAGGAACAAATGTGACAACATGGATGGATCTTGAGATTTTAATGCTAAGCGAAATAAGTCAGACTGAAAAAGCAGAGAACCATATGATTTCACTGATATGTGGTATATAAACCAAAAACAACAAAAGAACAAGACAAACAAACTAGAAACAAAAACTCATAGACACAGACAATAGTTTAGTGGTTACCAGAGGGTAAGGGGGGTGGAGGGTGGGAGACGAGGGTAAAGGGGATCAAATATATGGTGATGGAAGGAGAACTGACTCTGGGTAGTGAACACACAATGGGATTTATAGATGATGTAATACAGAATTGTACACCTGAAATCTATTTAATTTCACTAACAATTGTCACCGCAATAAACTTTAATTAAAAAAAAAATATTGTGGCTTGAAAAGAAAGAAACTGGAAGCAATTGAAGTGGTCATTTAGGCCAATCCATAAGTGGATAGACAAATTGTGGAATATTAAATTATTAAAAACTGTTCAGCAATAAAATAAAATAGCTTTCAAGTCACACAAAATTATCATTAAGTCTTAGTTGTGGCTGGTAAGTACAGAAGCCAGTTTGAAAAGTGTACATGCTGTATGTTTCCTTTTATGAGTTTCTAGAAAATGCAAAACTATAGTATCTGAAAACAGATTAGTGTTTTCCAGGAGTATGGGGCAGTATGCAAGGTGACTAGATGACACACAGATGAGTTTTTTTGGGGTGGTGAAACTCTTTTGTATGATACTGTGATGATGGATATTAGACACTATGAATTTGTCAAAACTCACAGAACTTTAAAGCACACAGAGTTGAACTATAATGTATGTAAATTTTAAAAAGTCATCTGAGGGACAGGGGGATCACAGAATGTAATGTAGACTGTGACAAATTAATCTTGCTGCATTACAAAATTTTTATGTAACCTCATCTAAGAGAATATGCTGAAATGGTGCTGACCTAAGTGACATTGGAAATGAGTGGAGAACACATAAAATGATCCTGGAAAATCTCGTAGTGCCAAAAAGTAAGAAAGTGCTGAAAAACAAAACCACAATTAGGGAGTTATGTCAAGGGACTGGATGCCACTGAAAGTACGCCCAATGACCAACGCTGGCACAGTTTGAGCAACAAAATAAATAACGTAGTACTGGATTATAACCCAAAGTATAAAATAAATATGCATGATCCCATATTGATAGAAATAAATGATTGAATAAATAAGTAAATAAAGGAGATAAATGTCCTTAGCAGGGAATTCCAAATAATTTAGGTAGGGACTCCTCCCTCAAAGAGATGGAGCATAACTTAGTCTTTGTGTGTGAGCTGTTTGTAGTAGCTTTCTTCCAAAGAGTACAGTATGAAAAGGTGGAAAAAGAACCACTTTGCAGTGGAGAAACCTGACAAACATTATCTAAGTCAGGTGATGAAGTTTAACATCAACAGTGCTAAATTATTTCGACAGCATGGACACTTGATCTGATATGATGAGAATGGAATCTTACCCCTGTCGTCTTCCTTCCAATAGCCTATACACCCAGTCTAACCATGAGAATATGAGAAAAATCCCAAGTGAGGAATATTCTACAAAATATCTGACCTGCACTCCTCAAAACTGTCAAGGTCATTAAAATCAAAGGTTTGTCACGATTGTAAGCATTTCTTAGACTTTCTTTTATTTTAATGACCTTGACAGTTTTGAGGAGTGCAGGTCAGATATTTTGTAGAATATCCTTGGACAGGATCCGGAAACAGAAAAAAATATATTAGTTAAAAACTAAGGAAATATGAATAAAGACTTTAGTAAATAGTCTACTGATATTGATTGATTCATGTGGCAAATGTACTATTCTAATGTAGGATGTGTTAAATTAATTAAACAGGAAGGCTGTTAGACTGAGGTGCTCTAATGTCCCGGAGCCCATGTATGCAAACCCAAATCTAAGCCTATAAATGTCTCATGGTTACAAAATTGAAACCTAAGGACAACCAATCATAAAAGTGGGGAAAAATAGGGCTTGCTACCCTATTAGATTGCAGGAATCTTGGAGGTCGCCCACATTTCAGGTTTAGCACACGGACCTGCTGGAGTGAAAGCTGCTTCCGGGAAGAGGTAGATGAGATGGAGTTAAGAATGAAGAGAAGATAAGAAATACTTGAGCTGATACCTTCACAGAATCCTCTTCTTTGTCCCTCTGCATTTCATTTACTTTAAAAACAAGACAATTTCCCCCTTGTGATACATGATCATAATCATGGCCTGTGATTTTCAGTGAAGGTGGAGGGGGCTAGGGAATGGGGGTGGCATTGGAACAATTTAAAGAATAGGGAGGCCGAAGATCAGACAACTCTGACCTTACTTTTTCTCATTTCCACCAAGTAATTATAAACAGACATTTAAGATTCTGTACATAGGATAGCTGTTGTCCTAAATAGTCCCATTTTATCCCTGAATAAGTCAATTAGTACCCGATAATTGTTTTTAGCACATTCTTTATTTCTTAAATGTCCTTGTTTGGATGATAGATTAAGGGTCACCTTAAACCTAGAGTAATTTTCTTAATTTTTTTTTTTTAACAATTCAAGTATAGGAAGAAATAATAATGGTAGTAGACATTGATTTTCTTTGCAATTAACTTTTAGCTAAAACATTCTCAATATATTTACATTTTAAAAAATCGTAGGGCAGCAAAGTTATATTTTGACCAACACGTCAGTATAAGACTCATTATTTGGACTTATAAGTATATATACATTTTTACATTTATTGTAAGTAATATTTAAAATATATAGAGTCAAAATTGTTTTATATACTTTATATTAACTTAGCTTTGTTTTTAACAAGCATCATGAAGTTAAAGTCTTTTCATTGATTTATCTTGTAATAATTGTTTTGACTTAGCTTGTCACTGCCTGGCAGCTGGTATCTCTTTGCCTCTCTCAAAAGAAACGTAAGAAAGATATTTTATCATTACTCTCATTTGGCAGGTTCAAAAATTATTGATAAGAAAGGTTAAAGAGCTTTCCCCAAAACACTCAGTTGGTAAATGACAGAACATACACTCAGCCTATGTTCTGTCTTTCTCAAGGGCCTGGGCTCCAATCCAGCATCCTATATACACTTACCCCCATCGGAATTTCCCACAGACTTTGGAGGCTGGTTAGTAACTCAGCCTACAATCACCACCTTGCAAAACTCCGACTTCTCTGTCCATCTGTCTTGTCTAATCCAGCATCTGAACCCAGTGCTGCTCCAAGACTCTGTTCTCTGATGAATGTCCACGGTTTTCCTCTTTTGGACTCTCCTAACTGTTTTCTGGAGTTCCTTATACATTCAACCTCTTGACTTAAGTCCTTTCCCCTTTGTGGGCATAACTGAAATTTGACATCTTATCTGTCCACTTCTACTTTCCTTGTCAGTGTTATTGAAGAGTATCTATGGATATATCTTCCTGGACAAAAGTACACTCCCTGTCCCACTAACCACAGTATTCCTCTCTTTACCTAGTCCCATCAGAGGATGGACTATCTTGTAGAACACTACATCAGATGTTAGAAATGTACTTGAACATACATTTGAACAACCACAGGAAAACAAGCAATGTTCTCTCTGTCTTCCATCTTTGCCTTCCTAAACAGGTTTATATAGTTTTCAATGTCCTGGTAGACTACCTTTTTCTGTTTACCAAGTGACCCATAATGAAAAACAGGATTTGTCACAGTTCTTGGATTTTTATATTTCCATCATTCCAAATCTGGAATGAATGTTATTTTCTCAGTTCTCATGAAGGTGCTTTGGTCCAGGTTGGGTGAATGCTTTCTGCATTCTAACCACTGTGCCCAGGGTACTAGATAATCATACCATTGTACAAATACTATTGTCTGGAGTTGCATGAATTCATGTATAGAGATAAGACAATCTCGGTGTGTGTCTGGACAGACACTTCACTAGCTACTTGGTACTAAATGAGCACAGAGAAAATATCAGAATTTGATCTCACTTATCTACATTTTCTTCTTAATTATCACGCAAAGATCTGGCTTCTTATATCATTGAGAATATCTACGCCCTTAGGTGAGAGTTCTCATAAAGCTCTCTCCACTAGAATTAAAAACTCATTTCTAATCATTGCCATTTGTATTAGCTTTCTATTGCTATATAAAAATTACCACATATTTAGCATTTTGAAATGACACTCATTTATGTTATCTTAATTTCTGTAGGATAAAAGAAACTTTATCCTACAGATAAGAAGTCAAGTATAGCATGGTTGGATTCTATGCTCAAGAATCTGATGTGGCTGAAATCAAGGTGTCAGCCGGGTCTGCCATTCTATCTGGCATTCTGGCTTCTATTCCACAATCACAGGTTAGTAGATTTCATTCCCTTCTCACATTTTCCATATGACTCTCTCCATCTTCAAGTAAGCAACAGTGGGTCCTTTCCACACTTAGAATCTGCTTGACTTCCAGTTCTACCACATCTCACTGATTTCTTTTTCTGAGTTCTCTTCTTCCTTAAAGAGTTCACCTAGATAATCGAGGATAAACTCCTGTTTTAAGGCCAGTTGATTAGCAACCTTAGCTACATATTGAAACTTTGGTTTTTTGTTTTGTTTTTTGTCATGTAACATAATTTAATCACAGAGGTGACACTGAGCATGCTGATCAGGGACGAAATTTCTGCCTACCACACCAAAATATGTCAACAGAAAATGTGTCAACAGAAAAAAAAAAAAGCATTGGAGAGGTTTTAATTTGGTTTTTATAAGTTGAACACATTCCTGAAGTCAAATCTGATAAAAAAAATAATAATAAAACAAGGAAGGAAATAGCTTCCCTGAAACAAATAAGTGGGTAATTTGTCTCTTGACTTTATTACACTGTCCCTTCAGAATCTCCAAAATTATCACCCCTATGAAGCATAAAGCCTAAATGAAATTCTTTCCCTGTTCCCTGACATAATTGCAGGAATTTTCCAAGCCCTATTTACAGAAATCATGTTGACCTTTGTGGTAGGTATTACACCGGGATTTTATAATTCAAAGGTCAGGACCAAATTCAAAACCTCTTACTTAGGCATGGGAAGGGAAGAATTTGATTGTACTTTTGGTTATTAGACTTAGTTAAAATGGCATGGCTCTCATATTGCAATTTCTGGCTCTAGTGCATTGACTTCATTTTCCAGTCTATCTTCTCTATGACGTGAAGATATGATATGACTTGGCTTCACTTAATTCCACGCTCATATCCCGAAACCACTACAAGGGAGAACTTTCTTCCCTATATTCGAGTTTGAGAAAGAGAGAGAAGAGAAGAGAAGAGAAGAGAAGAGAAGAGAAGAGAAGAGAAGAGAAGAGAAGAGAAGAGAAGAAAGAGAAGAGAAGAGAAGAGACGAGGAAAGAAAGCATTCCAGGCAAGGCCTTTGACCAGCTTTCTTGTTATGCTTCCCTTTGTTTCAACAGCCAAGGATAGGGTGAATGGACTATGAAACACGGCAGCTAATTCTCATCTGGTGCGTATGATTCAAATTTGGATAAGAGGAGGAGGTCTCTAGAAAGGTATAAGTGCATTCAGAAATGTCACTAAGAGACATCATGCCTGCTGGACAGCCACTGAATTGATATCAACTAAAACACTTTCATTCTCTTTTCTTTGGTTTTTTAATTAAGTAAAATATTATTTCCCATTTCACAATGTTTGTGTGTAAGTTGTCTCAAAAGTATTATAAAAGGAATGACTAGATCTGGAAAAAAAAAAAGGTCCAATTGGATTGGGGATTGAGAAGACTTCACTGAAAAGTTGGGGCTTACTACGGGGTTTAATAAATATGTAGTATATTTGAAGAACATTATAGAACCAGGAAACCAAACTCAGGAAGACAAGAGGTGACAAAGCCTCATGGGTACTGTTTGTTTAACAGTGGAGATACTGATTAGACAGCATGTTTGGGTTGGTAGTATAAACTGGATAATGTAGGGAATTAGGTAATTTCTATGAATTGGAGTGATGGGATTGAGGGCTGCCATTGTTAAATGAGAAATCAGGTCTTGATCCCCTGAGATTCACTTCTGTCTTTTAAACATGTCAAGATTCTGCATGTCCTGGAAACACACAGATGATTACAAGGCATAATTAGAGTTTTAAAGGGCAAATAGTACTTATTCATTATGTATCATTAAGTAACTATTACTTCCTGCAAGAGAACTATCACGGGTGCTTTGTTATCACAACACAAGTCAAGCTCCTGTTGCTCCAAAAGGGGCTTCTTATTCAAACTAGAAAACACCTCTTTAAAGGAAATCTTAGGGTATAGTAGCAGAGGATACATTTATTTTAGTAAACTAATGGTCTTTACAGATAATTGCATATTTTCAGACAATGTACAGTTCCAAATGCAAGGACTGATTTGTCCTTGTATGTAAATCAAAGAGCCTAGGGCTAGAGAGCCACCCTCGGGCTTTTATTCTCACAGGTACTTCTTGATTTTATTCTTCTACCAACCTTAAGTCAAAATGACACAGAACAAATGCTTGGCAGTTTGGAGTGCATCGTCTATTGTTCCTGAAGTACCATCTGGCACAGCAATCTCGGCTGCAGAAAGTGTTTAATGACCATCCTGGCTGAGGGTTATAATGGAGGCACCTCTGCTACTGTTGCAAGATCTCTGAGTAATCCTAACCAGACGGATGACAGGCACCTGTCTCAACAGAGTGTTCAGTTGTTTCCAACTCCCAAACAAGAACTTTAAGATTGTGAAACTTAGCAAAAGGAAGCAGACTGGTAAACAAAGTTAGAACATATCTTCATACATAATGAAATATTCAATAAACAACAAAAGCTCATTTCTGAGAGTCTCTGGATTCTTGTTCTGAGCAGCCCTGCTACAGAATTTCTTTGCAGGAAACCAAAGGGAACAATTCATTTGCTCGTATTTCTTGTACAAAAGCCAGCACTGCCCTGAACTTCTTCAAATAATACAATTTCTAACATAAATTCCATGTGTGACCCAACATTAATAAAAGCAAAAATTAGAAGAAAGCTAAGGAAATCGATGCGAGATGAGCAATAGCACAAGTGTATAATGAGATTCTTGAAGCCATAGAAACTAGACTTGGTAACTAATTGTTACTATTTACCTCTAACTTCTACATTCTTAGTTCAGATTTGTAAGAACACTTGTAGAAACCATACATCTACAGTTTTTTACATGGACTCAAAACTCTCATAATGGGAAGAAAGGCCTTATAAGTTGCATACTTCACTTGGCACAGATAAATCTATTTTAGACCTTAAGAAGCGAATCAAAGTTAAGCCTAACTAAAAAAACAAATTACCTTTATTTACTGAACTTAACAAAGGAAAAACATCTTTAGTATTGATTTAATTTTTTCTAAGCATAGATTGCACAACAAAATTGCATTTATATATTTATAGTAATAATATTAAATTGATACACTGAAACTAGTCAGGTTGTATGAAATAAATGGCATATTCATATGTGTAGCTGATATTACTAGTCCTCTATTCTTTCTTTCAAGTAGGTAGGGTCTTCTATATACATGTGTTAGATCACGCAAAGATTAAAAAGACATGGCTCCTGCCTCAAGAAACATGCAGTTTAGGAGTTATGCAGTCTGAATGTTTTCCAGTAATATGGACTAGATGGATTTACTGAATCATCCGTCTTCTCTGGATGTTTGTCATCGTGACCAGTTATGCATCTTTCACTGATCACATGGGGATATGTCCAGGGAAGAAAGCCTGCAGTCATCAGAGAGAACTGTTTCTATATGTGCAACATACCTCTGTCCTCTACTCTGACCTAATTAGCTTCATGACATCTTCTAAATAGAACCACATGACAAAGCTCTGGGATACATGAAAGCCTGAAATTGACTCACCTTGCAGGAGTTAAAATTCCAAACTGTACAGATGTTCTTGCTGCTACTACTTCAATTAGAAACATCAGTCACTAGAAATTTTGATTAATGCAGCAGTCTTTGGCCACCCTAACAATCTCCTGAAAGCTCACATCACTTTCAGAGTCTGTTTGTGTGTTGGGACATGACGCTGGTTTTGTACCGCATACCACCACCCCTCCCCCACCCTGGCCCCATGCGCTATTAGGGAAGATCCTAAAGAAGAGATTCTGTGTCTTATTCATTAATTCAGTATCTTAAACATTGTGTAGAGCATCTAAACTGGAAGAGTGTCATATGTTAAAGTCCAGTTTGAGGATATATTATAAGATGAGTGAGAAAGAACATATTGTTAGAAAACTGAGCGAAGTGGATTCCATAAATAGCATGCATATCTCTTTTCTTATTCTGTATAGGAATTCTAAGGCTAGTCATTTTATCAGTAGGAGTTCAATATACATTAGTTCACATCATGTCAGAATATAATAAGTACTAAATACTAATAAAAATGTCCCACATTTATTATGTGTTTATATACGAGGATTCATGTATAATTCTGTATTTCGAATGCCCCAAAGTGTAATGGGTTCTCATAAAATTTATTAGAAATGTGACATGTTCATATCTCATTTATCCCACAGTTGGGACAATGAGTATAAGATTTTCATATAATAAAAAAAACTTTCCTTTAATGTAAAAATATTATATAAATCTCTCAATATTTTAAATATACCCTGTTTACTTACATAATACAGTCTGAGTCACACACACACACACACCAGGGATGCCAAAAAAATGTATACAAGTGGACACTTTAGTCAACATTGCCCAAGCAGTATTTTGCCATAATAAGAAGTGTCTGGACACTGATGGTAAGTAACCACTTTGAGCACCTCTTGTAATTGCAGAAGTCAAACATGACTTGTATTCATCTTTTGTTATCAGTGTATATTGAGTGGTACAATTTTAGTAGTTTTTTTTTCCTTTCTTAAAATGTGTATACATTTTTTGGCACTGTGTGTGTGTGTGTGTGTGTGTGTGTTTCTTACATTACTTTAATTCAGACCATAATAATGTGGGTTACGGCTGTTATCCCTTAACTAACCACAAGCATTTCCCCGCACCAATACCTTACGGCTTCTAAAGTTCTCTTTCTGTAACACAAAACTGAATACAAAATTTTAAAAATAATTAAAATACAACTGACAAAAATTTTAAAAAACTAAAATTACAGACACATCAAATCTAAAACACCTTTATATTTCGCACATTGCCTAGAGGATAAAGTCCACATTACTGAGTATGTTATAAAAAAGCCATTGCAATCCAACCACAAGGTATCAACTTGATTTTTCCATTGGTCTCTTAATTGTGTCCATTTCCTGGTTACATGAAACATTCATTTTCCAAATGAATGTTGTTATAAAAATGATTTTTAAGCACTTAAATTTTTTTAAAAAGTATATCTTCAATAATCTGCATGTTGTTTCCTCTGCTTAGAATGCCCTTCAGTGTCTGTTACCTAAGGGCCTCTGTAACACCTTCATGACCTAGCAGTATGCACACTTTCTGCAAAATTTCCCCAGCTCTATCCTCTGGCTCTCCATCTATTGCATTACAATTTCTCATTTACACATCTATCTTCATGTGGAAGGGAATGACTCTTTAGATGCCAGTTGCAACTTCTGTTTTAGTTTCATAGTTGGCCTTGTACTAAGAGAAGAGCCATTTTGATTAATTGTTGAAGCTGAGGTCCCAGGAGAAAGTCAAATTATTCATGGGACCCATCACTTGAAAAACACCCATGTGTGAAGAATGCACATGGAATCCAAACTAAGCGAGAACTGAAACAAAGAATGAGACTCTTAATCACTTGATAATGACTTGAGAGAATAAAGAGTTTGGCAGAAAACTTCTGCTGAGGCATTGGTGAAACGGGAATTTCCACTATGGAGACTAGGCAGGAGCTTGAGAGTAAAACATCCAAATAACTCGATGGTTGTACAAGCACTTTGGGGGCCAAGGATAGCCGGCCACACAGACAGGAAATGAGTTGGCATAGGAGCAATCCTCAAACTCTGAGGACATGTTGAGTTATGAGAAATTAGGAATATATTTTGTAAGCTGGAATAAGTATTTGCTTTTATTCAGAATATTATTTTCCAGTAGTTCTTTGTATTTAGGGAGACTTAAAATTCCAGATTTTCTCAGCTAAACTAAGAGGAAGAAAAGGCGGAGTGTTTTGTTCACACTAAGCCAGAGCTGTAACCTAGAATCTCCCAAAGGTGAGATAAAATTTAAGGAGACAGAACTGGGCTCACTGATCAGTCGCCTTTCTGACCTTTATATCCTATTTCAATCCATGGAGAGTTTGAATTTTAGTGTTCTTGGCGATTTGGTAGTAATATATTATACCCTTTAATTTTTCAACAGTAGTTCTTTAAAGGTGTGTATACATCTGTTATGGCTTAATCATTATATTTTATGACGCTGTCTACATAGATTCTCAATAGAAATTTATTAAAAATACAAATAAGTGCATCAATGATTTAACATTTTGCACCTGTGCATCTAATATACCCTTCTGTAATAACAATATTCACAAAGCATACTGAGACAGGTGGGACCAGGCAAGCCAAGCCTGCCAGAATATAAGAGTACTACAAAAGGCTATTATTCATTTTTAGTTATTGGTTTTCATTCTATTTTTTCTCCTAGATGTTAGATGAATCACCTTTCCTTTCAACTACTGCCAGAGAAAAGACTTTTAAAAGAACCTTTCTCCCTTTCTGTTGTTTATTGTGTATTTGGAAACCAGGGGGTCAATATTTTGTAGAGGGAACTAAAATGCTCTGAAATAAGCAAATAAAGGATATTAATTTGGTAGATAACAGACCAGAGTTTTTTTTTTCATTATCTCAAATGTAGTCTGGTTAGTTGATATTGACAATTAAGTGCCAGTTTAGGTAGCAAAATCCCACTTTAACAATAAAAGTTTGAGTTAAATATTTCACATATGCTTCATTTGGGGAATTCTGTGTTATTAAAAAGAATAAATATTAGTAATTATAGTTAATAGTAAACACTGGTCTGCTGTTTATGTCTCCTCCCACATGACTCCATTGGTTGACAGATCTGTTTTGTCCTCTTAATAGAGTTAAATTAATCACATCTACTTTTCATGAAATACTGTCCACACATTTCCAGGAATAGAGATTCTTATAAATGAATGTTGGCTCCAGTTCTATACTAAAGTAATATGCTCTAGTATTGTGTATGGGTAGTTCTTAATTTTTGTAGGTAATGGTTGATGCCTACACATATCAGACTGTTAGCTGACCTGATAGACTGGGTTTGGTTTAATTTGTATGTGTTACCGCTGTTTCTACTGCAACACACGCCACCATGTGCCGGCTTACTTATTGAAGCTAGAAAGGAAACCATCTGAGAAGAGAATTTTCAAGCATCATTTGAGAAGCATTTGTCTCTATTCAATGGAATTTTTGTATTTCTGTGATTACCTTTTCTTATGTTTCTCGCTATTGATAATTTGAAATGTTTATAGCTATTTAGCTGATATACTGCAAGATATCATTTTCCAGAATCTGTCATATAACTGAGTACTGTCTACACTGAGCTGTGAGTATAAAATTTTGGTGGTAATAGTTAAAGCCTGTTATTTGATATCCTCTCCACTCTTGTACAGTTAATCTATTTCCTTGAAGAGAAGTCTAGGTGGAACAACTTATCCCAGATATACACCTAGACTTATTCCAGAATCGAATAGCAATTGCACCTCCATTTCTGTGTGCCTCGGTAAGGTACGGGGACATTTGGATTTTGTAATTCATTACTCATTTCAGATTCAACTGAGTGTCCGCTTACTGGAGAAGGAGCCAAATACAGAGGGTGACCAAAAAGCGTATACACATTTTAAGACAGGAAACAACTGTATGAATTAAAATACTCATTATTTACCAATAACAAAAGATGAATACAAGTCACATTTGACCTCTGCAATGACAAGAGGTGTTCAGAGGGCTTGCCATTAGCCTCCAGGCACTTCTGAGTGTGGCGAACTACCGCTTGAGCATAGATAACGTCTCTTAAATTGTGTATACATTTTTTTTTTTTGGCACCCCCGGTCGATTTAGGTGACCAATAATTGTGCTGCTTCATTCAAATGTCAAGAATGGTTAACAATATCAACACCAGCAAAGGGATACACATCTTTGCTCTTCAATTTTAGTAGTTTCACTCTTGAAAGGATCTGGTTAAAGGTTGCACATTTCACATTCTAGCTCACTTCTGTACAGTTTCAGTAACCAGGAAATTATTTCCCAAATACTGCAGTCAGCGGCTGCCCTATGCCAAGCTAATCTAATTACTTGGCTAGGATCCCATGTCTTTGCTCCATTGGTCTTTCTTTCAAGCAAAGGGTAATGTTTCATTGTTTTGCAATAAGAGGTTGCAAAAGTAGTTGGTGGACTTTGGTGTTCCCTGTTAAAACAACATTAGGGGGAGATGCTTTGCTGAGTATAGTAAAAGTCATTGTTCAAGACAATACCAACTTTATCTCTTAAGCTCCTGATTCTCCACAGCAGATTTCTTGCAAAATATTAGATTACTGCTATTAAATACGACCTTCAAGGAATTATTGACACCTATTTCATTCCATTCTTTTATTTCCTAAATCTCCCAACACACATATTTATTGGCTTCCACTATCTGATTTTCATAATCCTTTATTTTGCTACTCCTAGAAAAAATAAATGAATCTATTCTTTGCTTTTTAAATTGGTACTGGCATGTAAACATGCCTACGTTGACACTTACTGATTCGACAATAGAATTGTTAGAGGTTTACAAATATGTGCCAAAAATCAGTCTGTGTAGTCACATACATAGCTTCCTGTTCTTGTAGAACATGTAAGAGAGAGAAGAAACTGTAAAACCTATGTCAATACTATCAAACTCTGTGTAAAGTATTTTTTGAATAGTAAAACTATAGCAATGCACTTTCTGGAAATGAGTTCGGTTTTAATCACGCCGGGCTCCGGGGATCCCTTGGTTGTCTGATTTAGAATGCTAGCCTAAGCAGTGCGGAAATTAAATGTTGAAATAGCTCGGTTACCCATGACATTTTACTTCAGTATACTGCTGCGAATATATAATAGATTATTAAAATATTTGTTTTCCCAGTGGGATTTTCCTTCCTGGTGTTTTGATTGTGATAAGAGCAGTAATCCTTTAAGTCTCCCTTTGGGTATAATAAAATTCTCCCAAGAAATGAGAATCAATCATAGATTTCATATAAGTTGAATAACCTTTAACCACTGCAGAGAGAGTTGGTAGCTGACATTGACATTTCTTGCTTCCCCTTGTCTATGAATTTTATTTTTCACCTGTGTTTTATGTTAGCACATACCATTTTTGTTTTATTGTGATAGGGCCAGCACCTCTTCTGTGATAGTTTGTATTTCCACCCTGTGGGCAAAATTATTCACTCCATATTGATAAAAGAAGGGCTGTTTCTGACTTATTTCTATTAATATAAAATAAGCCAGCTTCCCATTACAGAGGTGATTAACAGTAAAGTTAAGCTTATCTATAGTGATTGTAATATCAGAGCAAATGTGTGTACACGTACACGTACACGTACACACACACACACACACACACAAAATTATTCTGAAACACTCTCCAACAGACTGCTCATTTTTAAATCATCAGTCCTATCAAGAAAAAAGTGTCATGAATCTGCTGTTTTTTTTTTCTTTTTGCAATAAGTAAATTGTCATGACTTCTTCATTCTTGGTACTCATTCTCTAATTACTGACATAGTTTCTGATTTTCTGATTTTGCAACATGGCTTTAAGGTGTTTTGCCCTAAGGGGTTGAACCCAAACATACAGCTGACTTGAGCAGGTGGATAATCTGATGCCTTTTAAACAGGTAATCTTAAAATACTTGGTACTTCATTCAACGATATAAGGAATAGAAAAAGACTGAATTCATGACCAGTGTTACACTTATGAGAAAGAGAGAGGAGAAAGACAGACAGAGATAGACTTAGAGGCAGAAAGAGACCCAAGAGAAACATTAGTTATTGTCGCCTTTTTGCAAATATTATGCAGAGATATATGAGAGAAAAAGCAATATAAATAGGGAAAATCACATATTTTAGGAATGACAAGCATACTAATGAAGACTTAAATGTATAAGAAATAAGACAGAGAAAAAAACAGATGTCAGCTATATATAAAATCAGTCACACAGGTAGATAGGGATGTGTGTGCGTGTGTGTGCAGCTACATAAAATATAATTTACACACACAAAAAATCCACACATTAATTATATTAATTAAGCCTTGCGGAGCATGGCTCATTCATTCATTCATTCATTCATTCATTCATTCTTCCACTCATCCACTCATCCACTCATCCATTCAGCATTATGCACTTCTACTAAGTGCCTGATGCTATTATCAGTGTTTTTAATCCATGTTGAATAATTTCTCTTTTCATAAGAGAGAACATAATTTCTCTCAGCACATGAAGTTTACATGAAGTACCATTATAAATGGAATATAATAGGCTAGAAGATCTCTAGTTTCACCACGCCTCGTTAAAAAGTATTTTCCCTTCACAGTCTACAGGAATTTTTATAAATTGATTTTTTTCCCTGCTAATAGGCTGTGCATTTTCAGCAAGTCTAATTCCATAATAAGTAGCAGTGGGATGGCGCTGAGTATATGGGATAAAAATTACGTACAATTTCCAGACTATTCTGTAGATTCCAATGGGGATATCTGTACTAGAGTTGGAAACTAGAAGAAGTCGTAAGTTCTCATGATTAAGAACGTGGAACTGGATTTCTCCTGCGTGGACTGGAACCTGGGTATTTATTTATTTATTCAATATGACTGTGGGAAATGAGTTAATGCTTCTGGGCCTCCATATGTTAATCTGTATACTGGGGGTGATCATAATAGTATATTATATATTACACCAGGGGTGCCGAAAAAAGGTGTACACATGACTGGTATGCATCTTGTTCTTGTTACCGAGTTATTGAGTTTTACACTTTTAATATAGTTTTTTTCTTTTCTTAAAAATGTGTATACATATTTTTGGCCATATATATATATACATACATGTATATATGGCTTAAATATTGTTTAGGTATTATTTATGTCACGGATATTCAACAATAGCATTTTAAAAGGTTAGGAAATACAACAACCATTGTAACAGTTAGATGTAAATTTTATGTAATGGTAAATGGTAATTGAATAGACTGAAGGGACCGTTATTGGGAAAATATTAGGTAATGACATTTCACTCTAGGTTAACTAAAACTGGGGTTTTCTTTTTCTTTTACCTACCAAAATTATACTTTCATTGTAAAATATCCTAAAAAGAGTAGTTGAAGATAAGTAAGCACGAGGGTTATTTTATCTTAGAACACTCGTATTGAATTATTTGGAATTATTTCAGTAAGTAGTTTCTAATCAGAATTGGGTAAATTAAGAATGGTAGACAGGAACCATGTTCCAATAATTGGGGACATGAAATGTACTAATGAAATCTTATATATTCTTTAAGGTACAACTCAAATATTATTTCACTTTTAAATTTTATCTATTTACTTTATTTTAAGAATTTGCCATTTCTTCATTTCCACTTCTATAACACTGTGTACTCTTTATAGCATTTAGAGCTCTTTTTCATATGCCATTTTTCAGACCTCAAGGACAGACATTAATCATATTTTGATGGGCATTGTAGCTCCATCTTCAAATTCATGCACGTAGTATGGATTTTTCCATAAAGGATTGGGATATAAAACACAACAATATACAATAATATTAGAATGAGATGATTTCTAACTTACATAGAAAATACCAAGGTAAGTGAGTGAAAGGCATGCTATCTCTATCTATTTCTGTATTTATATCTGTCTATCTATCTATCTATCTATCATCTATACACACATACACATTGTCATGCGGGGCGTCATGCGGGAGATCCTGCTCGCTGTGCCATGTGCCATGCAGGGAGTCACACGGGGCCTCTAGTCCCGCTCCCCACATAACAACGCAGGACATGGTGAGGCCGAAAAGGAACACCGATGGAGCCATAGATAGGGGAGTCACACCACTATATTATCACTGGCGGCTGGGCTGGAGACACAAAAGCAGGATCCACACAATCTGCAACCCACCATGCTAACTGCAATCCGCACTTGCTAGCTCAGCCACCATCTTCTTGCTAGCTCCCCCTTTTCTGCTAGCGTAGCCACAGCAGTTATATTAGTGCCAATGGCTCACTGGTTACAGCTGACGGCCAACTAGCCACAGCTGACGGCCATTTGATCACAGCTGATGGCCATCTACTACCCGAGCCAGCACCTTTCCACGTGAGGCCGAGAGCCTGGAAACTGCTCTCTGGGGCTCTATCGCCACACTCCACCCCTACAGGGTCTTGCCTCACAATTTATGTAACAAGTGTCTTCCGAGAGGGGCCCTGTGCGAGGAGTCTGGAGGTGAATACAATATCCTGGACACAGCCAGTGCATCTTAGGGTACCACCAGTCTCCCCGGGCACAGCCAGGACCTCTCAGGGCACTGCCACTCTCTCTGGGCTCAGCGAGACTTCCTGGACTCAGCCAGGGCTCTCAGGGCACTGCCACTCTCTCTGGGCCTCTCATGGCACTGTGCTGGAACAACAGCGACTCACAGTCAAGGTGATTACATATTCTCGATTGCAGCCAGTCAAGACACAAAAGCAAACATCCGCCAGTTCCACTACATGGTGGTATATTACCAATCAAACAGTCAAGCTGTCCATTAAATTAGGGATGGAAGGCAATTCCCCATAGTCCATAGTCATTCGCCAGGGCTGTCCTGGGGGTGAGGGACGACCTTGACCTCACCCTCTTCTCCCACGGAGGACTCAGCAAGCCTTTCCTCCTGGGACTACAAGTCCTGCATCCGGGCTGCCTCAGCAAGCACTTCCCAGCCCACAGGGCCGCAATGACCTTCGCTTTCTCCAGCCTCTACTAGTTGGAGAGCCATCCATGTCTTCCCACTCCTCCATGGGGGTCCAGTTCTTCAGCAGCTGTTCCTCCTGGTCTTCCCGAGACTGAGTGTTCATTCGCACAAACTGCTCCACCACCCTTCGGAGAGCTTTGGCTGGCACCTACCCTGCTCGCTGCGCCATTTGTCGTGTGGGGCAGCTGGTGGGGTATCTGTTCCCCCTACCCACGTAAGAACTCAGGACATGGTGAGGCCAAAAAGGAACATCCATGGAGCCATAGCTAGGGGAGTCATACCACTATATTCTCACTGGCGGCTGGGCCTGAGACACAGGAAGCAGGATCCACACAATCTGCAACCCGCTGTCCTAACTGCAATCTGCACTTGCTAGCTCAGCCACCATCTGCTTGCTAGCCCCCATTTTCTGCTAGCATAGCCACAGCAGTTATATTAGTGCCCAATGGCTCACTGGTTACAGCTGACGGCCAACTAGCCACAGCTGATGGCCATTTGATCACAGTCGACGGCCATTTACTACCTGAGCCAGCAACTTTCTATGTGAGGCTGAGAGCCTGGAAACTGCTCTCTGGGGCTCTGTACACACACACACACACACACACACACACACACACACGCTACAGTTTGACAATTTATTTCGTGAACTCATCCTAGATAAAGTGCTCCATATCTCATTACTGAATATCACTACAGTCACCTTCGAAGTCCTCCCCTTGGGAAGCTATGCACTGACACCAATGCCTAGTCCATCTTTCAAAGCAATTCTGGAACTCTTTTACTGGAATGGCCATCAGAGCTGTCATTGTATTACCCATGATGTCCTGAATGTCATCCAAATGTCTTCCTTTCACTATTTCCTTTATCTTTGGGTAAAGAAAAAAATTCACTGGGGGCCAGATCAGGTGAGTAGGGAGGGTTTTCCAATACGGTAATTTGTTTAGTGGCTAAAACCTCCCACAGATAGTGTCGTGTGAGCTGGTGCATTGTTGTGATGCAACAGCCATGAATTGTTGGGGAAAAGTTGAGGTCATCTGACTTTTTCACACACCTTTTTCAGCACTTCCAAATAGTAAACTTGGTTAACTATTTGTCCAGCTATTACAAATTCATAATGAATAATCCCTCTGATCTCAAAAGAGGTTAGTAACATCGTTGCAACAAGTTTGAGAACTTAATTGTCTGACTACATATATGTGTGTGTATATATACATATGTATATGTATTGTGTGTGTGTGCGTGTGTGTGTGCGTATGTGTGTGTGTGTGTGTGTATAATGGTTGGAGAAAACTGTTCCTTGCCCCTGGAATCCCTCAGAGATGTCAAGTGTTTATAAAAATAATAATAAAAAAATAGAGAAAGAAGAGAATGTTCTAGAGATATATTTGGAGGACTGTTATACTGTAATCCTGTATCTCATACCCATAGTAGAGGATAGATGGAGGGGCAATGCTACCTTCAAACTTTTTTATAGAAGTTTCAAGGAAATCGCTTGAAAAGTTATGAAATATCTTCCCTCCACTGTGAAGAAAGCAGGCTGGTGCCTGACTGATGCTAGAGAAGGCTAGAGTACATCTCTGGAATCTGACCTCCATAGACAACTACTAGATAAAAGAAGGGCTGGGTTGATTAAAGGCTCGAGAGCAGGAGAGCTGAAAGAGTCATGCTGTTTTGATATTAGCCTGGAGATCCTAGAGATTGTTAAGGCATGGAGTCAATTTACTGTGGGCAAGACATGGCAATGAGGGAGAGATGAGAGAGGTCACTTCTTGTGCTACTTAATAATACTGACAAGAAAGGAAGGGATCCTCAAGAGAAAGAAGAGAGTTTGCAGATATTGAGAAAATTGTCTGTGGGGACAGAGCCAGGAGTTCGGTTTCCAGGCTCTCAGCTTCACGTGGAAAGGTGCTAGCTGGGGTAGTAGACGGTCATCAGCTGTGGCTAGTTGACTGTGGAGCATGATCAGAAACCCAGCATGTCACCTCGCACAACAAATTGTGCAGCGAGCAGGGTATGGTGCCGGCCAAAGCTCTCAAAAGAACGGTGGAGCAGTTTGTGCATATGAACACTCAGTCTCAGGAAGATCAGGAGGAGCAGCTGCCTGAGAGCTGGACCCCCGTGGAGGGGTGGGAAGACGTGGACGGTTCCCCAACCAGCCGAGGCCAGAGAAAGCGAAGGTCCTTGAGGCCCTATGGGCTGGGAAGTGCTTGCTGAGACAGCCCGGATGCGGGACTTGTAAAACAGAAGGAAACACTTGCCAAGTCCTCCATGGGAGCTGAGGGTGAGGTCAAGGTCGTCTTTCACCCCAGGACAGCCCTGGTGAATGACTATGGACTATGGGGAATTGCCTTCTATCCCTAGTTTAATGGACCGCTTGACTGTTTGCTTGGGAACGTACCACCATGTAGTGGAACTGGCGGATGTTTGCTTTTGTGTCTTGACTGGCTGCCATTGAGAATATGTAAGCACCTTGACTGTGAGTCGCTGTTGTTCCAGCACGGTACCCTGAGAGGCCCAGAGAGAGTGGCAGTGCCCTGAGAGCCCTGGCTGTGTCCAGGAAGTCTGGCTGTGCCCAGAGAGAGTGGCAGTGCCCTGAGAGGCCCTGGCTGTGCCCGGGCAGACTGGTGGTACCCTACGAAGCCCAAGATTCCTGGCTGTTCCCAGAAGAACTGGTGGTGCCCTGGGAAACCCTGGCTGTGCCCAGAGAGCCTGGCTGTGTCCAGGATATTGCGTTCACCTCCAGGCTCCTCGCAAAGGGACCCTTACAGAAGACGCTTGTTGCATAGATTGTGAGGCGAGATCCTTTAGGGGTGGAGTGTGGGGACAGAGCCAGGAGTGCGGTTTCCAGGCTCTCGGCCTCACGTGGAAAGGTGCTGGCTCGGGTAGTAGATGGCCATCAGCTGTGATCAAATGGCCGTCAGCTGTGGCTAGCTGTCTGTCAGCTGTAACCATTGAGCCATAGGCCACTAATATAACTGCCGTGACTGCGCTGGAGAGTTGAGTCGAGGGGAGCCGGTCGGTTGGCAGAAAAGCGGACAGCAGGCTGCACATCGTGTGAATCCAGGCTCCAGTGAGACTGTGGTGGTGTGACTCCCCTACCTATGGCTCCGTGGATGTTCCTTTTTGGCCTAGCGACATCTTGCATTCTTATGTGGGGAGCAGGATCAGAGACCCAGCATGTCACCACGCACGACATTGTGATACAAGGCCTCTACCAAGATCATGAGAAATGAGGAGAGAGAATTACAACAGAACAGTTTGGAAGAAACACAATATCATCAAGCAAGTTAGAATTACTCTATCCCTCCCTACCTCTCCACCATTTTCTGGCTTAATTCCTGTAGGATGATGGAACTACATCTCATGAATAAGTCACAATTGTACCAGTGAAGAGTAGAAAGCCGAACAGTCAACTCTTTATTGTTACTTCCATCTTCAATCCTGAAAATAACTCAAGCTGGAGGAGGGGAGAAGATTTAACCCAGAGTCCAGGTCTAGACAATGACTGACACAGAGAACTAGACATTTTCACATATCAGCAACCCTGAGACTGCTGGTATTGTGGTAATACTTAAGGATAAGCACAAAAAGCAAATGGCCGGGATTTCCATCCAAAGATAAGGAAGATTACCTTCACTAAATGCAATTTAAAAATACTGTAAAAGGGGAAAAAAAGAATATTGGGTTTTAATTTATCATGAGTCATTAGTTCAAAACAGGTTGTATGGAAAATGCATGGATAAAACAGTGAAGGAAAAAGGCCAAAGACCAAATAATCCTATGTATGTAACAAAAATGCATTCCGCACCATTTTGAATAGTTACAGAGACAGGTCACAAGTTTGCATCTCTGCTACACCATCCTGTCTTTATAAAATTTCATTGATAATTTTATCATAACCAAAACTGATCTGAGGGTCATCTCCCCCAAACTGTAGCCTTTATCCTATTGAATGAAATTACTTTGTTTTTACAACCTGTAATCCTTAGCTGCTCCCCATTCTCCTCTCAAATTTCAACTAACCATTAAGTCCTATCAATTGTGGTTTCCGTTCATGTCCTGAATTTTTCCTTTTCCCCTTCCCATGCCTAATTTCTTAATTTATCTTTCTATCACCTTTTGCATATCTTACTTCCTCACAGGTTTTTCTGTTTTCAAATTGCACTTGTTTATACCTCATCTACTAAATATCCAAGTAGACTGAATTAATCACATGATATTCTGTTTAAATGTAATCACTTGATAAGTTTGTTTAAAACCAAACTAAATATATTTTTGCCCTAAACATGGATAATAACCTAAGAATTACAATTCTTTAAAAACTTGGCCCTTGTTTACCTGTTCATAGTCTTTTTTCACCGAACTCACTCAGCTTCCGTTCTCTTGCTCTATTCTCTTTTATCTCTGGATAACTGTCAGTGCTGTTCTATACACCTGAGATGCAATATCCACGGTCTCTTTGTGAAACTGGGTAACTCTATTAATGCTTCACGACTCAACTTCTGCCTCCCACCCCTGTGAAGCCCTTCCTTGTCCCATGTAATCGAAACACGCCCATCCATGTCCTCCCACACCCCTTAGACTCACTTCTGTCAAAAACCATAAACTTCATAAACTAGTTGTAAACCATAAACTAGTAAACCTATTACCTATGCCCCCACCCCTAGAGTGTAAGTAAAGCACTAAGGAGGCATAGAATATTTTAACACGTATACCTCATATCATGCCCAATATATATTTTATATGTAACATAGAATTGTTGAATTGGGGTATTAAATTAAGAATGCCAGTCAAGAGATGTGTCTGAAACAGTGATCACTAGTTATGATCTGAGTCCTTTTTTAGCAATATGCTATAAAAACAATTTATAATGATCACTTTAACCCTTCATAAGAACCTGAGAAGTAATATTACTGTCCATAATTTACAAATGAGAAATGTTTTTACACAGGTTGAATAATCTAAAAAATATTATCTTGACAGGATTAAACCCCACCTAACATGAGTCTGTGTTACTTATTCATCCCATGCAAACAACTCAGATAATTCATTGTAGTCACTTAAACACAAGGATTATTAAAATACCCATGGGACATCACATTTTAAACAATATAGCTCCCTGGTAAGACATCAAGGATCAACTAGTTTCCAGTTATATAACTCTAAGCAACTGAATTTTTTGACGTGTTGTAAAGTGTTTAGAATTGAGTTAATTAGGTTTTGAAGGCATACATCAAAGTTAATGAATACAGTTTCAGAGTAATTTATGTTGAGAGTCTTTCTAGAAATAATGAATTGTATTATTGGTTATCTGGTTAGACCATTTCTGGTTTAATAATAAAACTATAACATCAGCACTGAGAACAAATTACTTAAATTTCCAGTGTTAATAACTTTGATATATGCATTTAGTTAGCGTATCTTATAAAAATTATTTAATGACCTGGTTCAAATAGGATGCTTAAAAAAAACCTATGAGATTAAAGATCAAAGCACATTTCTATTATATACTGTTCAGCATGTTATTTTGTGTTATATTTAATTCAAACCAATACTAACCCTTACAGTAAAAACCATAAGCTAATATTAATATCTCTAACTGGATGCCTATAATGATTTCATATCATTCAATATTGAATATTCATATGATCCATAACCTCTTCTGGTTCTTAGAATAAAATAAAATTAGAGTTTAAATGTCATCTCTGAACAATGCTTCTACTACCAGGGTGAGAGAATAACAATGATTTGTTGTGAAATAGCCATGACTGAAAGGCAGCTGGTCTTTATGGTGAATGTTTACCTGAGATACCTAAATTTGCAATGTGTGATGGTAGAATATGACAGACGAAAGAATTACAGGCACATAACTTTAGATGACTGCCCCTAGAAAAACAGGGATTGAAAGTACTTATCCTTTGAGGCAATAATAAACTCCTTGGGTTAATTAAGATACACAAATTGGTAAAAAATTTGAGATTATAATATAAAGTGAATATTAAAGTGTTCTGGTTGTAGAAAATCCTTAAAATTTATAGTTCCAAATCATTGTATATGAAAAAATGACTTCTTCCATCCAATTAGAGGGCTGTCTGGAAATAGCAAAATTTAGGGTGGTTTTTCTCATACTATATACTATAAGATAATGGGAATTGCAGATATTAACTGGTATTTGGGATTTGACAGTGCTATCAGACACATATCACATCTCAAGAGTTTCCCCTGTTGCCTGACATGATATGTGGGCTAGTTTGTCCTATAAGAATTGATTATTCTTGACATTTTACAGGAGATAAAATTTTTTAAATAGACTTTAAATTTGATCTGATTTTGAGTAAGTGCTTAAAAATTCCATTGGACACGTTTCCTTACTAAAGTCAAAAATAATTTGCAGTTTTTATCAGTTTGTTATATTCTTTTGTTCACAACTATGTTTATCAAGCCTTGAGCAGTAGCTGCAAGCCTTCTTTTTATTCATTAGACTGTTATTTCATTTTATCTACTGAAGAAACACGAAGAAGGGAATTTTTCTTTTTTCTCAAGAAAACTGAACATAGTTTCAGTAGATCTCAAATAGCACTCAACAGGGATCACGCCTGGGATTTTTCTGTTAATAAGTTGATAGTAATAGAGAGGCCATTTGGCCAGCTGCTCAGACGGGGTCTCATCTGGGGTTTGAATCTATTAAAGTATTCTAAGATTAGTACTGATCTTCAGTTTTGTCCAATTCAGAACGTGAACTTCATCCATTCGTCGAAGTGAATGGAGTTAATGCTGAAGTTAATTAATTTATAATTAGAAAATTACCATATTAATTTATAGTTTATATATGAAAAGATATATGCTATTTCTAATTTTTCCCAGTGAATAGATTCATGGATGAATCTAAATTGCAAATGTCGTGAGCATAATTTTTAGCCAAAAAAAGATGACTATTTATGAGAGCATCATGAATTGTCTTTTACACAACTAGGAATATTTCTTTTAGATAACTGGCATCTCCCTATAGTACTGGGTACTTTATTATACTAACTCACCATCAGTCTATGCGAAGATATAGCCACGTTGCAAGTTACTGAATTTCGTTTATTTTTAAACATTTAAGATGGCCAGATTTAGTAGAAGTTTGGAGAGTCCCCACAGTCTTTTGAGGAATTCTGAGGCTATACTGGTCATATACCCATGGCCATTGGCTTTTACTTAGTGTCATTCTATTTATGCTCATTCTTACTGAATTCAGCTTCATCAGGCAATATTTAGTAATAAATTAAATTTTGGAAGTGTGCTCTATTTGGGTCACTGTGAGTTCTATATGTTAATAACACCGCAATTACCTCCACTCTACCAATCTTCCGTTGGTCTCATTAAGAAGCTCCCAGAATATTTGTTGCGTGCTTTACTTCATAGAAGGACCTGAGTAATTTACCTCTTGTTTTCATTCTCTATTTTAATGTCCAAAAATGGACTTTCAGTCTTTTAATCACATGATACAGTATGGCAACTAAATTCAAGTTCAAAGGATTGTTCCTCATCTCCAAAATCAGGCAGAGGAGAATAGCTAACAACCATAAAAACAAGATGATTTTAGGCAGAAAATTTCTCTTACTTACGTTTATTGCAAGCCATAGAGATGTTAATATAGAAAATGAAAAGTTGATGCTAAACTTTATGAAACTATGAACTAAAACATAAAGGTCTAGATCTCATATCAAACCATTTAAATACCTATATGCTTTATATGCATTAAATTTTTCTGTGTATCATTACAATTTTTCTATACATATATACACTATACTATGACTCTACTATTTTAAAGTACATAAAAATGATTATTTTATACAAGTTTTAAATGACCTTTTTGTATTTAATCATGTATAATTTGACGTTTTCACATTAATATTTATAAATCTACTTTATTTTTTAAAGTTATTTAGTAGGGTATTTTACAGAAGTATCATAATCAGTTCCATATAAATGAGCTTGCTTCAGCTTTTTTGAATTTTGCAATTAATGCTGTAATAAGCAATCTTGTTCATATATTTTGATAGACTTGTGCAAATTTATCTTTAGAGCACATTTTTACAAGATGATGAGATAAAGAATATGCATGCTACTTGCAAATGTAGACTATTTGTCAAATCACGCTTCAAATAAGCTGTTCCTATCCACATCCCAACCACAAAATGCCATGGGTCTGCTGTCTCATAGATTCTTTAGCATTTATTATTTTTGAACTCAAATAAGTAAGATAACTGGCACAAAATGGATTTTAAGCCTATCTCACTAAAAGATTATCCATTAATACACAAGGCTAATGTATCTTCCTCCTTCTCTTCTTTTTTCCTCTTCTTTTTCTTCATCATCATCTTCTTTATTTAATGTTATACATAGTCTAACATACTACTTAATGAGCAGAATTCATGATATTTTTCATTTTATAGGGTTAATCATAAAAGCTATTTATTTAAAAATCAGATAAATTAGCAGTTATAGAGAATGAGTTAATAAAATTTTCCTCTGGGTTTACCTTATAAATCACAATATTAGTTAAATATAAGAACAGGCATGGAAAAGCAAAAATACTGAAGATATTGGGAATTTGATAGTTATTCACTCTTTTAATGTAAGTTTCCTAAATTCTTTTATTCCCCCACATCACACTGAACACTACATATGTTTATAGAAATCACATTTTCCCCAAGAATTCTCTGAAATGGGGAAAAAAATAATCCCTGCATATAAAACAGTAGAATTATTTGTGTCTTCTTTTTATGTTTACTTTAGATGTATGCCTAAGAACATCTATGGGTACGAATATATAGAGAGCACTATTTTGTTATTATGACAGTGATTTTGTATGTGTGTAAGATTTAATGAAAAAAGGAATGAGGAAATTATTTTTAAAATCATGATAAATTAAGTTGAGGTTTAGATTTATGAAAACTATATCTTGAAGTCTCAAGAGGTGCAGTCAGGTTGTGATGTTTTAAATAATCTGGTCAGATTAAATAACAAATTAACTGGGCAGTGTAGTGCCCTCATGGGGTTAATTTATTCAGTATTTTAATTTAAGGGTAAATATTTATAAATATACTATTGGAATGTCTAATCAGATGTGATTATTTATTCCATAGATAAATACAGTCTTGCCATTTGACAGAAGCAACAGTAGGAAGTATAAAAAGTGTGTATACTGGGATTTTGAGGATTCTTTTTTTTCTCCAGAGCCAATATAGGAGACAAGCATATAACACATCTATATTGCTTGGTGGAATGTTAGAATTAATGCATAGTGCTTTCTTTAACTGGTAATGTAAGCCCAAAATTGAACCAGGTACCTAAGCAATCATTCTTGGTTTAAATTTCTACTCACCTCAACAATTGACTAGTCTCTTAGTGAGACTGTTAATCCCTTAAATGGAGAGGATGTTTGAATCTAATTCCTCTCAGGAAAAAGGTTTTCATTGCCAAACCAATTTCAGGAAACTTTACAGAAGCTTTAATGTTGCATGAACTTGCTCAGTTAAAGATACATTAAAATAAAACTTCATTTTACTCCAGTAGAAGTACTTTGTTTAATATTATGCTAATTATTTTAAATGATAGCAAAACTTGCCCAAAAGCAAATCATCTGAAAATTTTATAAGATGTTTATTTTGTTCTGGCTAACCAGGATAGGAAAACTATAATATATAAAGAGCAAGATCTTAAGGAAAATGATTCTTAATGTGGAGATCAATTTCACTTATCAATTAATTATTTCAACTTTTTCTGCCATTAATAAATGTATATGGGGATGTGATGAATTTTTCTTGTAGTGATGCTTTCACAATATATACATATGTCATAATTTATCAAGATGTACATTTTAAATATGTGCAGATCAGATGTCTAAAAAAAGATGTAAAAATATACATATTGATATTTGTTTGGATTTTTATTTGTTCTTGAGCATCAAAAACCTAATTTCCCCCAAATCCTGTAAAAACCTTAATAATATTGACATATATATATATATATATATATATATATATATATATATATATATACATTTTATGGATTGAAGCAGAGATGGCTGTGCTACTTTTTCCCTTTGCCTTGCCATATGGTCCTTGAGACAGCCCTAATGAAGCCAGGGTCCTTCGGAACCCTGATATATGATGTTACTCTTTTCATGGAGGACATAAAGCACAATCTTTTATAGAAATATTTCTAATAATTTATGCTTTAAAAGTTAAAGTTTTGATACTGAAAGGCCTAAACTCCAACATTGACCAAATAAATCACTTATGAAGATCTGACAATTAAGTTTGCAAACTTGTTGCAACAGTGTTGCTAACCTTTTTAGATATCAGAGGGATTATTCATTATGAATTTGTACCAACTTTACAAACAGTTAACCAAGTTTACTATTTGGAATTGCTAAAAAGGCTGCGTGAAAAAGTTAGATGATCTGAACTTTTCGCCAACAGTTCATGTCTCTTGCATAACGACAATGCACCGGCTCACAAGGCACTGTCTGTGATGGGAGTTTTTAGCCAGTAAACAAATAATTGTATTGGAACACCCTCCCTACTCAACTTATCTGGCCCCCAGTGTCTTCTTTCTTTACCAGAAGATAAAGGAAATATTGAAAGGAAGACATTTTGATGACATTCAGGACATCAAGGGTAATACGAAGACAGCTCTGATGGCCATTCCAGAAAAAGAGTTCCAAAATTGCTATGAAGGTGCTGGTGTCAGTGCATCGCTTCCCAAGGGGAGTACTTCAAAGGTGATCATGGTGATATTCAGCAATGAGGTATGGAGTACTTTTCCTAGGATGAGTCCGCGAACTTAATTGTCTGACCTTGTATAAAAGCCATCTTTTTGTAATAATGTATGCATGACTTACACGAACCTCAGCATTTTATGTGAATAACAAATAAATTCCATAAGAGCTCTTTAAAACATGGTGTTTATTTATAAACGAGTAGTAAAAGGTTTTGAGAGGTTATGTGATTTACCCAGTCATATGGGCAGTAAATGAAAAAGCCGAGATTCAATTCATATCTGTCTCCTCCAAATTCTCTTTTCTTATGACTCGCACACATATGAAGATATTCTGACTTTCAAAGAAATAGAAATACTGACTTATAAAACATCAGAGTTGGGAAAAAATAAAGATAATTTTTATTAAATCTCTTTAACAAATAAAATGGAAAGAGGCAAAATGTCTCTTCTAAGGTCATAGTTGTAATGATGGAGTTAACTTCTCTCCACTCAGCCCACCAGTTGTCATCAAAGGACTCAGAAAGTTTATTAATCACCAGTATTCCTAAAAGAATATACTGAGTTTACATTTTAGTTCTTATTCAAAACTTAAATTCATTTAATGCAAAAAGTGTGCATCATATAGACATTCTCTAATGTCTTTATTAGTTACATTATAACTCACATTTCAGTCTATATTTTCTCTATTATGTTAAACAGCAAATGCAGAAATATAGTCACACACAATTATACACATGTACACTCTCATACACACAGCTTTCTCTCTAACAGATATACATGTTACTGCTACTTTTTTGTAGTGTTTTAAATTGTTATTACATATTGGTTCTTCGGAATTGACTAATTCGCTTTGAGGCAAATGTATTTTTGAAGTAGAAAAAACTGAACTATGCAGGATAGGTTCATATAAACTTTTCCCAAAGCTAAAGATCATTCTTTATTTCTTTTCTCACCTTGACCAACTCAATGTAGAAATATAGCCTTTAAACAAAGATACGGAGCAATATAAATAACCAAGAAGAGTTTTTACAGAGTACATGCTGGCATCTCAAAATATTGATCTCAAAAAGTAAATGGAACAACACATTGATCTAGGAAGAATGAAAAGCAGGTGAAAGCCAGAGAACGGGCGAGATATTAGTTCTCACAAAGAGTAGAGCACATCTTGCAGAGAAAATCGAAGGAACACTGAAAAGGTGAAAGTACAGAGAGATCTTAAAGTGAAAGTAAGGGAATTTTGATCAAATTATCTCATTTTAAAAGTGTAAGGTGAAGCCAATAGCTGAGAATAAAGTTTTGAGGAGGAAAAACACTGAAAGGGGCGAGGTTTAGTTTTAGTTTGTGTTTAAACAGAGAAGATTTAAGTGTCACCCAATTTCCCTAGATTAGTTTTCTTTATATGTTCATTAAAAAGCTGGTCCATTCCAGTTATGTTCATGTTCTACTCACAGGACTGGCCCTAACTCCAACCCCAGAGTTTATCTTAAGCAGAATCCATTGAATCAAACAACTTACAAATTCGTTTTCAATTATAAATTACCAGCATTTCCCATGATAAGTTTTAGTTGAACATTACTAAATCAAGGTCACCTTGATAAAAATAGAATATAATAAACAGACTTTACAAAAAAAGAATGTAAGTAACTAGTTGCCTTTCTCTTGCTGCTTTCAGGATTCTCTCTTTGTCTTTAACCTTTGCCATTTCAATTATATTGTGTCTTGGTGGGTTCATCTTGTTTGGGACTCTCTGAGATTCCTGGACTTGTATGTCTATTTCTTCCACCAGGTTAGCAAATCTAAAATCCACCCATCAATTTTACTCAATCCTAATCAAAACCCCAGAGCTTTTTTCTTTTCTTTTCTGTTTTTAATGCAAATTTATATGGAAATGCAGAGGAGAGCAACCAAGTTAGTCAACACAACTTTGAAATAGAAGAAAACATTTGGAGGACTCTCATTACTTAATTTCAAGGCTTGCCATAAATTGTCATTAACAAGATAATGGGATATTGACTAAAGGAAGGGCATACCAATCAATAGAAGAGAAATTACAGTCCAGAAAGATACTCCTACACAACTGATTTTCAAAGAAATTGTGAAGTAAATTTAATAAAGAAAGCAAGACTTTCAACAAAGTCTTTACTGAAATATTTGTACTGGAATTTGTACTGGAATACCTTGATGTCATACGAAAGAAAGTGAACTTTGGCAAATTCTTCACATCAAACAAAAACAACACAAAATGGATTATAAACCTATTATAAGCCTAAGTGTGAACATAAAGCTATAAATCTTTTCCAAAAAAAAAGAGGAAACATATTTGTGACTTTGGCTTAGGCAAAGGTTTCTTAGATACAACTCAAAATGCACAATTCAAAAATAAAAAGAAAAGTTGGACTACATCAAAAAGAAATTTCAGCTCTTTGAAAAAAATCAAATATGAAAATAAATAGAAATGAAAAAACCACAGACTGGGAGAAAATATTTTCAAAACATAGAGTTGATGAAAGACTTAGAGAATACAAAGAATTTGGAAAACATAATTTAAAGATTTGAACAGACATTTCATAAAAGAAGATATAACCAAATGAAGGATGTTGCTTTCCATAGTCACAGTTCAAGTTCTATAGAATGATTTTTCCCTTTGTTCTATTGATTCTTTCCCCTTTTAAAAGAGAACACTGTTTGCATAGAAAATGAGATTTCTCATAATCAGTTTTATGGATTTTCAGTACTCCTGAATAGTAAAAAATATATATATATATATACATATAAAGACAAACAGAAAGTGTGTTAATAGTATTATGATTTCTTGGGTTTGTACTAAAGAAGTCTTAAAAATTCAAATGAAACAAAATATATCAATATTTTTTCAGCAAGTACATTTTTTATTCAAAGAAAATCAATGTCAATTAATTTTGGTTTAAACAGAGCTGACAGTACGTGACTAACAGAATGGTCTGAACACACTGTATGACTCTGCCAGGACTGCAACAGTGACATGAAAGACAAGGATTCATGAATGTTAATGGTGGGTGTTAAAACAGATTCTTCTCCCAGATTCAAAGAGTGATAGTAGGGATGCCAATCAAGTCAAACCTTAGGCAATGAGTTAGTAGGTTACAATCAATAGTGAACCACTAACTCTGAGGGAGCAAATTTAAAAAAAAACTCAGTTCAATTGAATACACGAAACTAGCTGTAAAATGTTTTCTGAAAAATCTAAACTCAGGTCAAATTGACATTGGACTTCTGAAGGAAACAAAGTGGAAAAAGCTGCATTAGCATCCACTAATATGTTCAAGAAAAATAAGATGACAATTATGTAATGAATGTACTACACAGTCACATAAATTTTGTAACAGACTCTCCTCCCCCAAGAGTATTTTGATTGTATAAGAATAGCCATAGACACAAATAGTAATAGTTGTTATTAAAATTAAATGGATCACACTATTTTAAAAGTAATTATTATATATAACTGTAACAACTAAATATCAGAAAATATAACAACTCAATCTTTTATGATATATAAAATATAAAATAAAATACTATGTATTCAAAACTTACAATATATAAATTTCTAAAATACAGAAATATTCTTAATTACAGTGTTCAATTTTTAATATAAATTTTAGATTATTTACTGTATATTTTTTGTCACTGAAGTATTTATTTGGAAATTTATATTAAGAGAAATGCTAAATCATCCTAGCATTCACATTCAAAGAGTTTTATTGCACTAATCAAAAGCCATTATGAATAAGATTTTCAAAATCTACGTCATACATTTTATGCGTACTCAGAGCATAATTTTACTTTTAAGATATATTGAGTAGAAATGAGATTATGCTTTCTACACAAAGCATTTTTGTATATTGCACTGGTATTTCTCTTGCATTGGTATGGATATTTTTAAGTTACTTTTTGATTTTCTGCTTATGCATTTTAAACTTTTGTATTATCTATTGTGTGTTTTAGAAAAATCTATTTAGCATCAGTTCACTTATTTCTTCATTTTATTAGCTGTTTTTTCATTTCACAAATTGTTGGGGGAACTATGCATGTGATTCTAGATTAGATCCTTTGTGAAACTAAGACAAAACATAGTCCTGCTATTGAATAGCTTGCTGTCTAAAGAGGAAGAGAGAAACATTTTTTGTTTTTAATTATATAATGTGAAGAGTTTTTTGTGTTTTTTTTTGCATTTTTCTTTGAGTGATGGATGTTCAGCATCCAAATATTTGAATAATTTGTCATACTTAAGTTATTCATTGAAAAACAACAGAAATAAAAATGACGTTACTTGCAGAATAAAGCCATCCAATAAGTTTCTAAAAGATAGCTGGTAGTAAAATGATAGTGAGAAGGTAGGCAGATAGATGGTAGTAAGAATGGAGCTTTAAATTTAGAACAAAGGCTAAATGAAATTATGGTAAACAGTATAAGTACAGCAAAATTAAAACTAATTTATAATACTATAAACTCCTAATTACTAGAATGGAAAAAAGTAAAAGGAAATTCTAGATTCTCCATGAAAGGAAAAAAAAAATGGAGAGGGTGAAGGATCATTAAAATTGTAAATAAACTGATACTATTTGATTGAATGCATATTCATACTTTTAATAAACACAATTAAGTTAAAAAATCAAATAATCCTTGTGTTGAAGAGGAACTGAAAATTGGCATGTGAAAATAAATAGAAATAATGATGATAAAACAACTACCGTGTTTCCCCAAAAATAAGTCATAGCCGGACCATCAGCTCTAATGTGTCTTTTGGAACAAAAATTAATATAAGACCCAGTATTATATTATATCATATTATATTATATTATATTATATTATATTATATTATATTATATTATATTAGTATATAAGACCTGGTCTTATATTATAGTAAAATAATACTGGGTCTTATATTATTTTTTGCTCCAAAAGACACATTAAAGCTGATGGTCTGGTTAGGTCTTATTTTCCGGGAAACACAGTACATATTAGATACTATAAAGTCAAGTTAAACCATCCAATGGACAATCCATAACTTTAAATTCTCACTTTACCAAAAAAGAAATTAAGATAAAATGATTAAAAAATAAGGGTATCTGTCAATATCTTTCATCATGTTAATAGATCAAAGGGAAAGTCAGTCATATGACCACACCCATAGAATTACTGGGGATTTTAAGGGCTATTTTGTTCTTCTTTTTTTTTAACAAGAATGATTAGCAATTGTCTGAAATTAATTGTAAATTATGATTTCTTCTCTGCTTACTGTTTTTAAATTTTTCTAGTTTGAATTTCTTAAATTCAGTTTGTTGCATTGAACTATCTCAGTATATTCTTTTAGGAATACTAGTGGTAAATAAACTTCTTAGTCTTTGAAAATATTTTTATATTGTTAGCACACTGAAATTATTTACTATAGAATTATAGCATCAACTTAATTTTGCCTAAAACTTTTGTAGGCACTGTTCTGTTGTCGTAAGAAATTATTTTAATAGTGACTGATATATTTTTAATTCTAACTTTTTATACATCGCTTATTTAAAAAATTTTAATCTTGGTACTAAAATGTTACTAAGATGTGGTTTGATTTTTTAGGTAGCTATACATTCTGCCTGGTATTCATTGGGCCTTTCAATCTGATAATTTGTCTTTCTTTAGAATTAACAAATGTTCTATTGTTTCTTATATCCACCCAATTTTCTTTTATTTCCTCCTGTGACTCCTATTTGAATAATGATGGAATTTTTGACATCTCTTCCACTTTTCCTAGCTTTTCTCAAATATAATCTTTTTCTTTGTGATGTTGCAGTGATTTCAGGGAGGATTTTCTGGCTCTTGTCATCTAGATCACTAATTTTCTCTTCATCATTTTCCATTCAGTTACTCAGTCCTTCTATTAGTTTTTCTCCCTTATCCACCTTGATTTTAATTCCTAAGACATATAACAGTTTTCTTGTAAATGTAATACCAAAAGAAAAATCTTTTAGAAATGTGGAATCAGCAATTATTTTTGAGAAAATATGTGGAAAATCACAGATAATGATCATTAAGAATTGAAAAATGATACAGATGAGTTGAGTTGGGCTCAGCATGTAAAAAACTTTAGGCATATTATAACCAATTTTGCTCATAATTTTATTTATTTGTTTGTTTATAACATTTTTTAAATTAATTTCAGGTGCAGAAAACAATGTAATTGTTAGACATTTATCATTTATATCCCTCATCAGTGAAAATCCCCTCCCCTCATCCACTTCCCCTCTGACATCCCACACAGCCATTACATTTCCACTGCCTGTATTCCTAATGCTGTACTCCACTTCTTGTAGATGCCTGATCACTTCACTGTACACCCGAAGCTGAAGCTGAACAATAATGAATGTCAACTACAATTTTATACATAATTTTCCTGTAATGTATGTAAAATATAATGTATTTTAATTTATAATCTATGCGTATATCTAACCATCATGATATTTTTCCAAAAAACAGGAACTCAAATTTTAAAGTAAAAGAAAAAATTGTGTCACTTCAAAAAGCACAATGTCCTTGTTCTTATTGGCATATAAAATAGTGGTGAATCATAGATTTAATGAAATCCTACACTCAAAGTAATTGTCATGACACATTCTTAAAAATATGATGTAATGTTTTGAACTTTGCATTTAGAACATGCTTTATTTATTAAGTAGTAATTGCTTGGTTCATATGCAAAGCTATTCTTGATATGTCTGATCTGGAAGCCTTTTAACTGCTGTGCTGAAACTAGTCAAAGGGGGCAAGGTATTTCAAGTATATTTCAGAGTTAGTATTAATTTTTATATAATCAACTTACCTAAGAAAAATCATTAATGTTTTTATATTACTCAAGAATCTCTATTAAAAGGCCACAGAGTTAAATGGGTGAATTAGGACACAAGATATTTATTTTGTGTGAGAGTCCTATTTTGAATGTATGTAAGGGGAGACTACAATTTAGAAATCCCTTATTTTGCTTCTGAGCCAAAAGTCCACTTGAGCTTGGCATGACAATACATCTGCTCCAATTACATTTTAAGAGAACCTTTTTTAGCTCTTTATTCTAAAGAGTTTTATTTCTTCTCAGTTGGCCAATCATTACTCCGCCCCAATCATCCCCAGGCTACCTCTGCCTCTTCCTTGTAAAAAATCAGAAGTTCGCTGGAATTACCTATGTTGGGGAACAGAAAATGACCACATGTAAGTAGTTGTAGGTACAAACAGGTACAGCACTGCATATGGGAGAGCAGCAGTTTTGACACAAGGAAGAATCAGAGTCTTGTTTTTCAACTATCTTCAGGTTGTCCTCTAGGGTACCCCGACCGGTTTCAATCTCCCTGCAGGAGCCTGACTGAATCTGACCTCCTTGCAGGAGCCTGACTGAATCTCCCTGCAGGAGCCTGACTGAATTTAAGTAACAGGAGGGGCCTGACCCCACCTTATAGTCAATTTTAGGAATTATTAATAACAGTGCAGTGGCCAAATGTGTCTTGACACTGAGGTTTAATACTTCAGAAATGGGGTCTGATGGCCAATAACCATCTAGCCTGCTAGGCTGGTGCATTGTGTGAGATACACTCATCATTAGAAAAAGTGTTAAGTCTAAGAGGCAATTCCAGATGTCATTCATAAGTAACTCTCTATGAATTAGGGTCTCTTTCTCAAAGGTCACTTCCTGTTATAGGTACATGTTTTCTGAGGTCATTGCTTTTAGCCAGGACAGTCCCTGACTCGCCAGCATCCATACAAAAGGGAACGTTTGGCATATGCTGGCAATCTTGTATAACTCTAGAAGATGCTAATGGTGTCTTCCATTCTCTCAAGCTGCAGAATCTCTCTCTATCTTATGCATGGGTATCTGGGTACCTTTCCTCCCCCCAAGCTGGTGGTAGGGCCCTGTTCCTGTTCTTCATCAACTTTATTTTAGGGGAAAAAAATCCTAGAATGACACAGGTGTCTGTCATCCCCATTAGCTTCCTTTTCACTTCAGAGGCTGGATACCCACCTCCCTGTCTAACAGCATCCAGCATCTTTCCCATAACAGTTCTGTTCTCATTCTAGCTTAGCTCCGAATCACATTTGACAAATAATTTCTTGAACAAACACCATCTCATTTCTTTTGGCTTCTTCTCAGGGGCAGATGTTTATATTCTGTCATTGTTTCAGCTTCCACTCCCATCATATTTTAAAAAATTCTGTGTTGCTTTTATTTTTTGAGAAAGCTAATGTCAAATGTACATTAAATGAAGCCGAATAGAGAATCTTAGTGAAGCAGGACTGGTGGTCTTGTTTACAGAGACATGGCCACCATCTTTTGGCCCTAACACTTCAGGAAGGGCACTTCAAACGGCTTTGTGTTTGCAGGTTTGAGCATCAGAGCATAGGATAGACTCTGGCATTCACTGTCACATGTTCCTCAGCTACTAGATCATCAGGTCTCTGCAGTAAGTTTCTTTGGTAAAGAAATTACTTCCCCAAATTTCCCACCTCCTGGCTTTAGTTTAGGTCTTACATTTTCAGCATCATCAATATTAATAGTTACTTTCATGATGTGTGTGGTACAGTTTGACAAAACTGGATCCATACATACAGCTGGAGAACATTCAGCAATGTCATTTCTATAGTCATTTTCTTCCTTAAGCTCCCAATGAGAGTTTCTGGGTCTTTATTATCATCTCTGCAGCCAGAAGAAAATTCTAGGCTGTAGCCTCCCATTGCTAGTCAGAACTGTTGCCCCAGAAGGATGCATTCATAATGAAGTGTTCTTTGCAGCACTGGGATAATCTCCACTCCATCGGTCGACTGTCCTTTCTGGTTATATGTTTTCCAACTTCTAATTCTACCAGTAGAATCCATGTATGTTTTTTTTTTTGTTTGTTTTTTTCAAATTTGACCCACTTCCTCCTGAAATTAACTTCTCTGAAATAATAGACTCTTTGGTATTCTGAGAAGAATCTGTTGGTTCTTGGTTTTCTATTTTCAAACTAGTCAGTCTTCACAGTTCTCAGGTAAGAAGTTCAGGTCGACAATGTGGTGTGAAAGGGAAGGTACTCCTTTGAGAAGGGGGATGAAAAAAGAAAGGACGAGTCTGAGGCAGGGGTCCCAGGAGATGCTGGTGCTACACAGCCCTGCTGACCCATTTTAGATTTCTCTAAAATGTTAAGATAATAATTTGTGTTGTTTTAAGCCACTAATCTTGTGGTACCATGTTTCCCCAAGAACAAGACCTAGCCGGACCATCAGCTCTAACGCGTCTTTTGGAGCAAAAATTAATATCAGACTCGGTCTTATTTTACTATAATATAAGACCAGGTCTTACCTAACATAATATAAGATGGGGTCTTATGTTAATTTTTGCTTCAAAAGATGCATTAGAGCTGATTGGCCGGCTAGGTCTTATTTTCCGGGAAACAGGGTAGTTTGTTAGAGCAGAAATGGGAAACTAATACAGATGGGAAAGGACATCCTAAAAAGAAGAACCTGCAAAATGCAGAGACTTGATGCATGACCTTTTCAGAGAATGAGGGAGGTTTGGAGTCTTTTGAGTCCATAGTCAGGTGGAAGAAGGGCTGGGGAGGAGATTTATATCAACAGAGACAAGTACAGTTACTTGCCAGACAAAGGTCTTCTGCATTTTAAAGTAGATTTCTCTCTTGAAAATAATATGGGCAGTGATGAGCTGGAAACATTGGAGGTATAAGACCAAGAGGATTTTTATATTCCATATAATTTTACTATATTCTACCCATATTAGCCCTTCACAAATGCTTAAATTAGATGAGTAAAAGAGGAAAGGTTTAGTTAAACCTAATATTATTCTCTACCATGCTTTTTTCTTCACTTACAATGATTCCTCATTTCCTCTTCTTTCATATAAGAATGAGCATACGAAATCATTATAATAAGTGTAGCAGTGTACTTTAATTTCTCCTAGGGAGCTTACCATACGGCTCCTGTCTGTTTGTTATTTAATTTAACTTGATCTGTTAAAAATCAGGCTTGTAAGAGCTCATAATGTCACACTCATTAAAGTGTCATATTCTTTAAAGAATCTAATCCCAAAGAAACATACATACCTTTGATAAGAAATATTATTTTGCTGTACAGCTAAGAATAAAAAATAAATGTGCAAAGAACAAAAATTAATGCATTTAAAAATATTGCAGTTAATTTTGCCTATTTAAATTTTTGCTTTAAAAATTGATTGGTCTGGGAAAATGCAACTGATTTAGACAAATGCAATTAGGTATTTAGATGAATGCAATTTGATCTTTAATTTGCCTACCTATTACAATAAATTAAAAAAAAAAATAACTCTCAATCCAAAGTATATGAAAGTAAAGATTATTGACACTCATCAACATTCATGAAAAATGCAAATTAATGCAAACTTGAGATATTTTATGCTGACGAATGTAGAAATTTTTAATAAGTATCTAATTTAAGAAATATTGTGGTCATATTGGTATATGTATTCCTTATAAGAAGAATTTACTAAGTGTACATTTTTGGACAACAAAGTGACATTACATAGCAAGAGCCATAAAATGTTTGTTTTAATTGACATAATTAACTTATTTTTGTAATAATTCAACAAATTATGATTCTTTTCTATTTCTAAAGAAATAATTCAACAGAAATTAAAAGTGTATTATCAAAAAGATGTGTAGAATATATTAAATAAAACTTAAAAATTAGAAACCATCTTATCTAACATTGAAGTATTAAATCAGCATACACCAACACTGTGAAATGCTATGCACACATTAAATATAATCATTATGAAGAACAGATAGAAAAAAAGTGGCTTAGTATAGGTAAGGTGGGAATATCAGAATACTATGAGCAGTATGATAACAAAACTGTATGTGTAGATTCTGCTATGCCAAAATGAAATGGAATCAATGTGGTAGAATTGTTTTTTATTTTCTTTTACATTTTCAGGGAGAAATATTTTTTAAAGTTAATGAAATTTCATTTGCAACTATAGGAGTAATTATCTTTACTGACAATGTGAAATCCAGATTTATCTTAAAAATTCTGGTTTGAAAAATGCAGAAAACTGAGACAAAAAGTTGCATCTTTATCTGAATATTTTTAGATGTGTATTTTTTTAAATTTAGCTTTAAACGTAGGAGTAGCTATAGTGAAACAATACCCTCAATTTTTCTTTTATAAAATAAATGAATACTCCTGCTTTTAGGCATAGTATTATCCTGGTCCTGTAATTTGCTTTATGACATCCAGAGAAGATTTCTCCTTCTTTCCATAATCTTGTATATTTAATTCATATTGCTGAAGTCTATAGAAAATCCCTTGGAAAGATCTTGGAATTCCCAGAATAGCTTATATTGTAGCTGGGAACGCAGAGAAACTTGTGTGATCTGAGAAGGTTTAATTTGCATCCAGCCACTGATTTTCTAAAGATCTTCTATTTATAATAATAATTTATATTTTTATATGATATCTATGCTAATAATTCCACTTTCTATTTTTATTGAACTTGCTAGAAAATTTAGAATATGCCAAAAATAGTGTTGATGAGAATTACAAATGTCTTATTTCTGGATTTGATATTCATAACTAGTATTTTATTTTTATTATGATGTGTACAATAAAATTTTGGTAAAGATTCTTTATCATATTTGGGCATTTTCCTTATAGTCCAATTTTACTTAAATTTTTATTTAAATATTTGCTCAAATTCATCAAAAACTTTTTAAGCACTAAACTGTCTATTTATAACACAATTTTGATTAATTTGTATTAATAAGATCCCTGGGATAAAAAAAAAAATGTCGTATATTTTTATAATAAACTAGTTCATTGTGGTGAATTTCTTTATCTTAATACTACTAAATTCAATTTTCTCTTATTTTATTCATTTTTACATTCAAATTCATAAATAGACTTTCTATATATGTTTTACATACTATATCTGTCAAGCTGGGAAGTTACCCTAATGATAGACTGATTTTTTTCTTGGGGGGTGGGCTGTAAATATTTCTTTAACACTGAATATTTCTGTTCTTTGAAACTTAATTTAAACTCCCCCCAAAGCATATGAGCCTGGTATATTATTTACTAATGAGTATTTTTAAAAGTCTTTCTGGTGGAAGATATTATTGTATGTGTAGGTATTCTACATCTTTTTGCATCAACTTTAGTCATTTCTTGAACATTAACCATTTTCTCTAAATTTCTAAGTGTTACTATAGTTCTTTTAATCTTTGTTCTGATGTGATTATATATTCTTTCTTCTCTCTGTCTTTATTTTGGTTTAATTATTTATCTTCTTACTTATGAGATATTTGTCTATTTTATTTATCTATACAGAAGACCATTTTAATTTGACTTTAAACCTTTCTTAAAATTTCCATTAATTTTAGTGTTTAGCTTAATTTAGTGTTTGCATCCTCCTAATATTATAGGTCATATATTGAACTTAATTTGTTTGCATCTTTTTTAATAAGAAAAAATAGATATACTTACATACCATAGATGATGCAAGAAACTTTATTCTTTCACAATTTTCAAAAATTTGCTAATTTCAAGTTTACTTTATTCCATGACCAAAGTATTCTTTAGAAGTCTGCTTCTCCTCAGGGTGTGTATACTCAATCCCTCTACTTCAAATCTCCCCTCACTTGTCACTTCCAAGTGAAGCTTTCCCTAACCCACAGCCCCTCCACTCTGTACTCCATAACCTTTCCTTCTGCTCTGCTTTTCTCCACAACACTTATCAGTAGTCCAAATATTACATCTTTAATTCTTTTTTTTTTGATTGTCCATCATTCCCTACTAATAGAAAGTAAGTTCCAAGAGGGAAAACATATTTATTTACTAAGTTTGTTCTTGCTCTATTCCTAAATTGCAAAACATTTCTTTGCTCAAAGTAAACACATAATATATATGTTTGAGATAATAAGTGAATGAATGAATTGATTTTCAGATGGCAAAGGTTTTTTTGTTTATTTGTACGCTGCTGATCTCACCTCCCAGTTTCTGTTAGAAGAGACTCAATATTAGTGTTATCGTTGTTGACTGAGAATCTGCAGAAGAGACTCAATTATCAAGGCTTTGAGAAGAGTTTACACCCTGTTTCCCCGAAGAGAAGACCTAGCTAGACAATCAGCTCTAATGTGTCTTTTGGAGCAAAAATTATAGTAAAATAAGACCAGGTCTTATATAATATAATATAATATAGTATAATATAATATAAAATATAATATAATACCAGGTCTTATATTAATTTTTGCTCCAAAAGACGCATTAGAGCTGATGGTCTGGCTAGGTCTTATTTTTGGGGAAACACGATAGTGTAGGATTCTGTTGTTTGTAGTGCTTAGTGAAACTGGGAGCAAACTCAAAACAATTTTGACTCCATAATGGAACTCAAAGAAAGGACTTCACACCCCCTGATTTCCTACAGGTAGCAGCCAGATCCACAAGTGACGAGACAGTCTATCTTTGCTTACTTGTTGTACACGGTACTGGAGTAATCAGATTATCTCATTAATGTCCTCGGTAGAGAAGAAGAAGGTTTGCGGTTTGGGGTTGAGGAATATCCATCCCTGCTAATCCTTGAGAATGGTGGTCCCCTCAATACTCTTCATAAGAGCTATCCCAACTTGTAAAGGAATTGTGACAAATTTCCTATATGCGCTGCATATCTTTCTTTTTTCTCTGCTAATCAATGTACCCCTGCTAAATAAACATTCATATATTAACTCTCTTGTGTGTTAAGCAATCTCACATGCTTTGAAATGAAGTCCTCACAAATTCACAAGCCAGTTGAAGGGCCAGAACAGTTTAAAAAAAGGATATCCAGATGAACATGTAGTTGCTATGTTGATAAAACTGTAGTTCTGTGATGGAAGACAAGACATGGAAAGGTAAGTACAGATACTATTCCACAGAGATAATAAAAAATGCAGTGCAGTAAAAATAACTAATACAATCATATAAGACAGAGAAAAAATTGCAAAAGGTTACATGGAATAAAAAGAAACAGACAGTGTAGAAGAGAAGAGAGAGAGAGAGAGAGAGAGAAAGAGAGAGAGAAAGAGAGAGAGAGAGAGAGAGGGAGAGAGAGAGAGAGAGGGAGAATTAGGACAGAATCAAAACAGTGAGAAATATGACCTTGTTATTTACAATTATTTAACTGTTTTAGGGTGTTTGTATAATTTATTTATTTTTTTTGTAATTTAAAACTGAATCTTTTTTAAAGCAGTTTTTGGTTCATAGCAAAATTGAGAGGAAGACTATCTTTGCTCCACTGTATTGTCTTTACTCCTTTGTCAAAGATCTGTTGACTATATTTCTGACAATCTATTTCTGGGCTCTTGAGTCTGTCCCATTGATCTATTTATCAGATGTTCTTCCACCAGTACCACACTCTCTTGATTACTGCAGCTTTACATTAAGTCTTGCGTTTGGCCAGTGTTAGTTTTTCATTTTTAATTATTCTCCTTTAATAAATTGTTGGCTATTTTGGGTGTTTTGACTCTCCTTATAAATTTTATGTTCAGCTTGTTGATATCTGAAAAACCATTTGCTGGGATTTTGATTGAGACTGCCTTGAATCCATAGATCAAGTTGGGAAGAACTGACTTCTTGATAATATTGAGTGTTCCTACCCATGAACATAAACGATATCTTTATTTAATTTTTCCTTGCTTTCCTTCACCAGAGTTTTGGTTTTCCTCATATAAGTGTGTCCCTAAGTATACCATTTTTGTGTGTGCTAATGTAAATGGTATTGTGTTTTTAATTTCAAATTCTACTTCTTCATTGATAGCATATAGAAAAGTGGTTGAAATTTGTATGTTAACCTTGTGTACTGAACCCTTATTATAATCACCTATTAGTTCAAGGAGTTTTTTTTTTTTTTCCCTGTTATTTTTTTTCTGATTTTCATGTAAATAGCTGTGTCATCTGTAAACAAAGATAGTTTTATGTCTTCCATCTCAATTAATGTAACTTTTATTTCTTTTCTAGTTTTATTGAATTAGCTGGAACTTCCACTATGATGTTGAAAAAGAGTGGTGAGAGAAGGGGACATCTTTGCTTTTTACCAGATCTTAGTGGAAAAGCTTCAAGTTTCTCAACATTAAGTATGATGTCAGCTATAGTTTTTTTTTTTTTTATACACATTCCTTATCAACTTGAGGAAGTTCCTCCTCTCTTCCTTGTTTACTAACAGCTTTGATCATGAATGTTGTTGGACTTTGTCAAATACTTTTTCTGCATCTATTGATATAATCATGTGATTCCCTTTTAAGCCTGTTGATGTTATAGATTATGTTAATTGATTTTCAAATATTGAACTAGCCTTACATATCTAGTATAAATCTCATCTTGGTCGTGATGTATACTTCTTTTTATACATTGTTAAATTAAATTTGCTAAGATTTTGTTGAGGATTTTTGCATCTTTGTTCATGAGAGATATTCGTCTATAATTTTCTTTTCTCGTTATGTCTTTGCCTGGTTTTGGTATTTGGGTAATTCCAACCGCATAATGAATTCCTCTGTTTGTATCTTCTGAAAGAGATTGTAGAGAATTGGTATAATTCCTTCCTTAAATGTTTGGTGGAATTCACTAGAAACCCATCTCTATCTAGTGCTTACTGTTTTGGATTTTGGAATTAGCTTATATCTGTTAATATACTGAATATTAATGGAGAGAATAGATTTTTAAAAAATATTATTGGAAATATCACTTGTGTTTCTGCATTTAGTAAGATAATGGTTTTAGGGTTAAGCTTACATAAATTACATGTCATGTTAAGAAATTGAACATCAAATACTACTTCCTTAAGTTTTTTTTTTTCCTGGAATGGATTACGAATTATGAAAGATGAAACAAAGATTAAAAAGATGAAAGATCAATTTGTCATCTATGGAGAAAATTTTCTCCTTAGATCTATTAATAAGGTATGCAGAAAAGAGTTAATATAGCAGACTGGATTGCTATTCTTTGAAAGGACTGCTTATAAGTTCGACTACTGGCTGGTATCTAGGAATTGGGATTTTGGGGGCATTAGCATCATCTAATAGAAAAGAGTGGCTCATGGGCCTAAACTGTACAAACCATGTGGGTACCACTGAACTCCCTTCTTTTCTTCTGTGAATTTGAAATTTTGTTACATGCTAGGTAGATTGTGCCCGTGTGGCCAGCACCTCATAAAACCCTGGGCACTAAGCCCCTAATGAGTTTCCCGGGTAAACAGTATATCACATGTGTTGTCCAAACTTGTTGCTACCGTGTTTCCCTGAAAATAAGACTGGGTCTTATATTGTATTTCCCCGAAAATAGGACTGGGTCTTATATTGATTTTTGCTCAAAAAGATGCATAAGGGAATATTTTCAGGGGCTGTCTTATTTTTTCATGTACAACAATCTACATTTATTCAAACATAGTCATGTCATCTTCTTTTGGAACATACTTTTAAATGTGTCCATCTGGCTGACGATCTCAACTGGCGCTTATTTTCGGGGTAGGTCTTAATTTCGGAGAAACACTATAACAGAATGAAGTTCAGCATCTGTGACTCCGCGGGGAGAAAACTTGTGGAAATTTGCACCTGTTTTTATCCAGACTTTTCCCCATATGCTTTTTTTCCTTTGCTGATTTTGCTTTCTAACCTCTCACGGTAATAAATCATAATTATAAATGACTATATGCTAAGTTCTGTAAGTCCTCCTAGCAAATCATCCAACTAGGGGTTGGTTTAGGGGATTTCAATATATATTCATATATAGTATTTTAGGTTTAGGGGATTTCAATATATTTCATATATAGTATTTTATGTTAGTGTATTTCCTATTATTGTTTCAACATTGTATTCCTAGAATACATGTCACTTGATTATGGAATAACAGTTTCTTAGTGAATACTTGTAGTCTGTTTGCTAATATTTATAAAGTTTTTGAATCAATATTAGTAAGTGATATTTTACTTTAATTTTCATTTTTAACTGTCTTTATCAGGTTTAAGTATAAGTGCTATATTTACTTCAAAAATAGTATTAGAAGTTTTCCTTTATTTTCTACGAACTGGAAAAGTCTGAAAAGCATGGGCATTATCTAGCCTTTTAAATTTTTATAGAATTTTTCTTTGAAATCATATGGGCTTGATGATTTATTTTGAGAGAGTGTCTTGATAAATTTTTCTATTCTCATATGGAAATTAGCCTATTTAGGCTTTTGATCTGTACTACAGTCAATTTTGGCAAATCATATTCCCCTAGGAAATTACCATTTCATCTTTCAAATATATTTCAGAGAGATCTTGGATTTTAAAATAATGTATTCCATTTCAGTGATTACCTCCTCATTGTCATTCTTATTTTCATGATATACGTTTTCTTCTTTTTTCTTAAGTTGCCTAGTAAATTGGTCATTTTGATAAACTTTTACTAAAAACAATGTCATTTTTATTTAGTAATTATAACCAGCTATTTCCCAATATCTATATTGTTGAATTTTGCTTTTGTCTGCATTCTTTCCTTTCTTTTGTTTCACTTGTTTTTCTTTTTCCATCTTTATTTTTTTAAGCTAGGAATTTCATTCACTTACATTTTTAATTTTTTTGATAAAAGGGTTTAAGACTATAAAATGTTCTCTGATCACTTCTTTAAGCTTTCCATATATTCTGATATAGAATACTTCTACTATCAATAATTTTTAGGACAATAATTAATTTTGGATTATAATTTATCTTTCATCCAAGAATTTAATAAAAATAATTAGAAAAAATTAAAAAAATAGTGGAAACATAGCTTATATACAATTATATTACATTACAAATATGAAATAGCCCACTTATTTTAAATTTCCAGATTAACCATTAATAGCTGCCGCAGTTCTACAGGATAACACCTATAGGTAGCCTTCACTTTGCACTAGAAAACTTCCTAAAACAGAATATGGAACAGCTTGAAACTAATGAGAAAATCGTGTGTTGGAAATAGAGTTTCTTGACTTTCCTATTTCTATCTGATGGAAGCCAAGGAACTTCAAAAGTTCACAGGCTGTGCTGAGACAAATTAGAAAAGAAACATTAAAAAAAAAGGTATTTGTGTAGAGTACATTGCCCAGAGATGCAACAAATTGGTCTTTCTAAAAATGATACTCCTGCATTGGAGACAGTTAAGAACTTGTTAGCAATTTCTACAAGTCTCAAGGGGTTCAAACTGTTCAGAAACAGAACAGAATATAGTTCAGTATACTTTCACACAGATTCAAAAGTTGTTGCAAACCTCACCCTAGAAATCTTCAGAGAAAAAATACTTCGCTACTGTTTTCTGGTAATTTTCTATATTCTCAGAATAATCCTCACAACCGGTTTAGGTTGGCCCCCATGGCCCATGAATCTGGCAATATTGATGGAAGTCATGACATTCTGACAGCTGGACCTCACTGAAGCCATGTTAGTGGGCAAGAGTGTCCATTAGTTTTAATCATAGTGGATAGGTTTTGTGAAATGACACTCACTTCTGCATATTGTTCTGCATATTGTTAGCTCTCCTTTATGGCAAAAAATATTTTAGTATTTTTTTCCTTTTTGTTACTTATCTGTATGCAAGCATCTAGTATTTTGATGATGATTCCTATCTTTATATCCCTTATATTTCTCTATTCTCTTCATTTCGACTACATTCTCTCTCACATCATATACTTGCCCAGACCCCACTACAAAACTTCTCTCCATTGGTTCCATGTAGTTTCCTCTCAATAATTCGTTAGTGAATCTTGTCAGGCTCCATGGTTAAGGCACTACCCGCTCTCACCTGAATGATTATAGCTTCCTAACTGGCCTTTTTGTTTTACCTGTTCCCCCTACAGTCCCTTCCTAACATGGCAGCTGGAGTGATTACAAACAAGCAAACATACATATAAGCAAATGTTGTCCCTTTTCTCTTGAACTGGCTCTAATATAGTGGCTTCCAGTGTCTATAAGAGACAGAGACAAATTACTTAAAATGGCCACCAATTTCCAAATGTTCTGAGCCTTTCTTTCTTATATCTCCCTGACTTTATTTCCTACCACTTCTCTCCTCCTTTATAACATTTCACACTCCCTAGATGCATTGCTGTAGGTATTACATGGACTCTGATGTTTATTTCTTCAAACTTTTTCTCATGATAAGGGAATGGAAAAGGAGTTTCTGAGATTTCTATGGAAATATTTTTTTAGTTCCACTTAAAATAATAATGTGAATATTTAATCAATTTTAGTTGTTCTTTTTCTTTTAATAAATGACAGAAAATTAAAAAAACACACATAGTTTTAGAAAAATATTTTATTGAGATCACAAATCTGTTTGCTTATGATTGTGGGTAGTTATTAAAGAGTATATTTAAATTTCTATTTTTGAAATTATACTTTATAGTCATTACTTTGGAGTTAAAAGCTGCTAAATTATATTAGTCTACAAGTATAAAGCACAGTTAAAATCAATTTTGTCAATGATAATATTTTATTTGAACAAACTGTATGCTACAAGTGACTTTTTGATGTAAATGTTATGTTAGTCCATATTTCTGGGCCTTTTTAAAAAACATATGTAAGCACTGCCAATAACTAATAATCCCATGGGACTTTAAAATCTCCTCAGAAAATATTTTAAAGAATAGGGAAGACATGATTTTTAGGAAACATTTTTATTGAGGGTGTTGGACAGCATTATCTCATTTAATTACTATAATAAAACAAGCAAGTCATTTAATCCTATTCACAACTAAACTGTTCTTTCAAAAAAGGCAAAATGGTTCTTTCAATGTCATACAGCAAATATATGTCACAACTAGGACTTAAATTCATATTTCTCTCTATCTGTAAATGTTTTCCTCTTTCCACTATCACACCATGGTCTCATAAACAATAATAACTACTTTTGATATAATAACCACAAATTTTTACTCACTGGTATTAAAATCTTTACCTACCAGGAGAAATGCTTAATATCTTCTAACATGTTATGTTAAATTGTTTAAACATATACTTTATGTCATGTACATATTTTAAGTGTAACATTTTTATTCTTAAAAGAAGATTTTAGAAATTGGAATAATTTTAGAAAAAAATAATTTTCTTTTATAGAAGGATAATGTACACAGAGAAAATTCATTGTTTTTGATGTACAGTTCTGTCAGTTTTGAAAAATATACTCAGAAGTGTAGCTATCACAACAATCAAGATACAGAAGTGTTCAATCACTGCCCAGTATTACACTCTTTGTGTTTCAATCCATTCACCCACCTCTAACTCTTCATAATCACTGATCTGTTTTTATGTTTTTTGTTCCTAGTTTTTCCTTTTCAAGAATGTCATAAATTGGAATCATATTGCACATAGCCTTTGAATCTGGCTTTTTCACTTGGCAAAATATATTTGAAATTTATCCATGCTGTTGTATGCATCAGTAGTTTGTTCCTTTTCATTGCTGAATAAATATTTCATTGCATGCATGTATCACAGTTTGTTTCTTCATATACCCATTGAACGTTCTTTCTAGATTTTTTTTTTTTTTTTTTTTTTAGGAACTAAAAAAGAAATCTGTTTATTGAGGGCAACAGGATACAAGCAATATAAAAATCAAAAGCTTATCTGGCTTTAACTGGCTTGTCTTTCTCTTGTCAAATGGGGGTGGGATTTTCTCTGTACATTTTCTAAGGGTCCCAATCTGCTCATGAAATCCTTATCCGGGGGAAGCTGTGGGGCAGGAGGATTCCGTAAGCGACCCATTGGGAGAACTCTTCTCAGGGTGGGCGTGACTGCTCAATGCTGCCTACTTCTTCCCTTTCTGCTTCATGTGTACTACGAAATAGTCATTGCACGCGATGGTGAGCCCCGCGATTAGCGAGAAGAAGCTCTGGAAGCCCACTCGGCCGTCTCGGCACTGGTCCAGGTCCTTCATTATTTTGTCCACGGCCAGAGGGTCTTTTTGATTTTCCAGAAATCCAGGGAACTCCTTTTCCATGAGCACTCGCAGGTCCTCCTTTGTTAAGTAGCCTTTATCCCCGGCAAATTTGTGAAATGTAAACATCATGATTTCCATGGCGTGTTCCATCTGAGACGGCATTTTGGTGAGGTCTGCTGAAACGGGACAGGCTGGGCGGGAGGCACTAGAGGACCGCTGGGCTGGCTGGGACGCGCGGCCACTCTCTTTCTAGATTTTGATGATAATTAATCAAGTTACTGTAAACTCTGTGGAAAGATTTTTGTTTGAACATAAGTCGTTTATCATGGGTAAAAACTAAAAAAAAATAGATTTCTGGGTTTTACAGTAAGTGTCTGTTTAACTTTGTAAGAATCCACCAGAGTAGTTGCAAAGGTAAATTTAGCATTGCATTGTGACTATATCTGTTAAATAACAGAATTTCCTAATACTAATACTGTACTTTATCTATTATGAAGAGCTGTGATCTAGAAAAATTCAGCCATTTATCCTAAACAATTTCCATGTTAGTCAAATTGATTTCACAGCATTCGGATTCATATGTTAATAATGGAGCTTTAGAGTTAATAATGAATACAAGTTAGTAGTAAGTTGAATTTTTTTTTTATAATAAAAATCTTTACTAAGGATTGGTCAGTATAGGTTAAGATAGACTGGAGTCAGAGCAATATGCATTAACAGGGTACAATGGTTCATAAAAAACTGAATAACTATGTACACAAATTTCTTAAACATTCCGTCACCTAAAAGGAAAAAAAAGAATGCACAGATGTATGGTGGAAAAAACATCATCTAACACTGAAACTGCTACAGGACTCCATCAACAAGTCCAACTTTTAGTGATGAACTACTCTACTAAGCAAACTTTGCAAACCCCCATCTACTCTAACAGGTCTGAATGGTTCAGTAGTCTAGGAACAGCGTGAGAATCCCTCGCACGGGTCGGGTTCCAGATAGCCACAGATTTATGCAGACATCATTATGTTATACTTTAAGGAAAGAGTTCCATTTACAACTTCACCTGAACTCATACAAAAATAATTTGGCCCTACACAAAGTGTCCTGTGAGCAGCAAAGTAATTAACTGTTAGCACTTCCAAAGTTGCAGAGGTATTGAGGCAAAGGGAAAAAAGAAAAATTAAAAAAAAAAAAAAAGGAAGAGAAACACACACACACACACACACACACACACACAAAGGCAAATTGTGACAAAAGTATGTGTTAATTTTCTGGACAGTATCCTCGCTCAAATTAAATGACACTGTATAAAAATTTGCTGGAGACACTATTACAATATTGAACCTTGTACATTGACACTTGAGTCCAAGCCATTCTGAACATGGTGGGAACCTGCAGTTAGGTTACCTTTCCCACTCAGTTTTCTCCTCTTGAGGTTCATGATTGGAGTGTGTCATTTGAGTGCAGTGTGAGAGAGTTTTCACTGCCCATGGGGCAGTCTACATTTTCATACCCCACACTAAATCGGTTTACGTAACTACTGCCTCCTCTGCCAGTTCTCTCCTCCTGGAGAAGAAGGAAAGTCATTTTCAGTTGTGTCCCCCTCCCTGTGAAATCCGGACTCAGACGTCCTCTGCCGAGAAGAACTGCCACTACTTAGCCCGTTGGCCAGCCCATTGCAGTCTAGCTGTGGCCTCTGCCTGTCACACAGGCTCAGATGATGGAGTCCTGCTGGTCTTTGGGGCTGTTGTTGGTACTGAGACAACTCTGGCTTCTCTCCCTGAGTTGTTGCTGAAGAACTAGAACGGTACGCTGCATTCCCTCTACTTCTTCATCAAGTTGAGTGATAAAGTCGTTCAGTTCCTCCTGACTGTTTTAAGCTCCTCACTATATTTCTTCTGTAAAACCAATGCTGCTTCAAGTTGTGCAATACTTCCGTGGGACAGATGCCTTCTGAGCTCTGATTCTCCTGGATGATAATAAGCATCCCGCACTTCGCCATTAACTTTTGGCTGTTTGGAACAGATTTGAATGATTAAGAGAGAACTTAAGTCACCTTTGTTAAAGCTGCACTCAAACGTTGGGACAATCTGGAATATTTATCTTCCATTCACCTTAGACACCATTATCACCAAGAAAAAGTCTGAATTAGTGACTTGTAGAATGATCTGACGAAAAAAATTCATCTCCAGCACTATGAGGTGTAAAGTTCCAGGCACTCAGTTCATCTGGGGCTTATTCCAGTTCCTCTTGAGGCTCTTCCAGCTCACCTTTCATTTTAGGAAAAACAAGTTGATTGCTGGGCCTACCATTGTTGATCCCAGCTGGGCCCCATTAGGCTGCTGGGCTTGCTTGCAGTGCTGGATTTGAGGGATATGCTCTTGCGTCTCTGCTTCTTAATGGTTAGACCATTACAAAGATATCTTCCTGGCCAGCAGACTCTCGCCGTGGTTGCTTTGGTTTTTCTTGCAACTCCCTTAAGCCAGTCACTTCACTAGTGTTAAGGTCGGTGTACTTGCCCTGCAAAGCCTGCCACATGCTTCAGGCTGTTTCCAGCTTAGAAGTAATTCATCACGTGACAGAACTTTGAAGTCTGATTCACTCAGTTGAACCTTTTCAGGAAGAGGTTCCTCGTTGGTCATCTTGAATCTCATCAGTGGCCTCCCCACGGGGATACAACCACCAGACCACCACCCCCCCACCATGGGGAGGGAAGGCGAACCGATCCTCGCCTGATGGGGACTTCCAAAGGAGGGGCTGAGCTCGCGGACCCCGAGCTATAAGTTGATATGTTTTTAAATGAATGTGTTCGTCAGTACTTTTCTCATTTAAATAATTAATATGCACTTCATATATTTAAATTAATGCTAATATAAAAGTATTATAAATGAAACCTAAATATTTCAAATAGAATAACTATATTGAAGTTGAAATTTATAAAACTTTCCTTTAAGAATAGTGGGATATAAAACTGAAAGCAACAAATGAACAAGACAAACCAAACAAACAAATAAAAATCATAGACACAGACAGCAGTTTAGTGGTTACCAGAGGGTAAGGAGGTGGTAAGAGAGGGTAAAGGGGATCAAATATATGGTGATGGAAGAAGAACTGACTGGGTGGTGAACACACAATGTGATATATAGATGATGTATTATAGAAATGTACACTTGAAACCTATATAATTTTACTAATCAATGTCACCCTAATAAATTTAAAAAAACATTTAAAAAAATCAGGGAAAATAATTAAATTGTTAAAACTTACTAAGCAAATAAAAGCATAATATTTAACTTGAAATAAAGTAATGTGCAATAAAATTACTGTGCAATAAAATTTAGCGACATTGATTTGACAGCCAGTCTTTCAAAATTATAGTTTGTTCTCAGATGATCATTCTAAGGGCACCTTAACATTTGTGACAATTAGATTTCTTGTAGAAAATTCTAAAATATGGAACACTAATTAAGGGGTTGAAATGGAAATACTCCAGCTTCTTCAGATGGAGTAACCATTCCCCAGAAGGATTTTAGTTCGGTATATGCTTGTATCGCTGAAGAAGAATCTCATGAGGACCGCCTGAGTGTTAGTCCTGCACTGCTTGACAATCATCTCCATATGATTTGATCAGGAAAGTCTAGTTATTAAACATAATAATAATATGTTCACAACATGATTTCAATGCCTTAAACAGACACACACATTACGCAGGTTATCTCTAGGGCATACCAGTACTTCTAATTTCCTTTTGTGTATTTTTCCATATTTTGCAAGCTTTATACAATGGATACCATATGTCATTAGACATAATACATGATTCCTGTTGATAAGGAAATGGGATCAACAATATTCTTAAGTGCAAATATATCCTTATCCATCTTAAAAGTCAATTTCATTGCAATGAATCTTCCCCTTAGCTTTTCAATTGATAGTATATTTCTTTCTCTTTGGAACTCCTACAATTCAGCATTAAAGCATTATTAACTCTAACTCACAGACACATTCTTTGGTAAAGCTAAAAATCATTAATACTCATTCCTGTAATCCTACCATAAACAACTGGTCACTTGTTGATTTTTATTTTTAAACATTTTCAAACCTTCCACTTTCAAACCCCACTGTCTATATGCATATGCCTAATCTTTCTTTGAGTGATTGCAATAGCCTTCTAACTGATGATTTCTTTCCTCTAGAAAAACACATCCATCTAAAATATGATTGTGCATATATTACTGACACTACACCACACAGTGTGATTGATAAATAATGACTCAAAACAAATGGAAAGAAAGAAAAACAAAACAGAAATTACAAATTGAATTTTGCTTACTCATTGGTCAGATAACTAAATCCAAATACACTAGTACTACATAATACAAGGTTATTCATAACAAGCCATTACTATAAATACCATTAAATACCTGGTTTACGTGTTATTACCAAATTTTGTCAGCAACTTTGCTGGACCATATTGAACCTTGATAATCTATAATAGTGTTCTTCAAGATGTGATTCATGTATCTGAGAAGATGCTAAGACTATCTGGGAGATAGGTATGCAGACATGGTCAGTTTTAATCTGAACAATGTCAAGATCCTCAATTTTATGTGCACTTTTTTGTTATTGTCGTGCCTGAGAGTGAACCTGGTGTTCTACAGTCTCTGCTCCCAACTCTTTTTCGTATTTGCCCTTCACTCTAATCTAAGTGATATAGGACATTATTTCAGAGTGTAGGAATCTCACATAACACTCAAGCACTGATGTCCACGTTCAGAAACAGATAAAATAGAGCTATTTTTATGAATATGGATAAGTCTCAAAATCATAATGTTGAATGAAAAACGGGCTGATGAGAAAACTTGCAGATTATTACCATCTATATAAGCATTTAAAATTTAACAATGGTCCCATAAATGATTTACAGGTACATACTTATGTCCTATGTGCATAGATGAGGTATGAACATTTATATATATGATCTCTGGAGCCACAATATCTAGGTTCAAATTTCAGTCCAGCTCTTACTGTGTGACTTCAGATGGCTGATCACTCTCTTTTTCCCTTATATGTAAGATGGGGATACTATAGTTGCTAGTTTATGTAATTGATATAATGAGGTAAAATACTTAGAACAATTAATGATACATGGTAAAACTCAATAAATATTGACTTAATGGTTGTTATATTAATTAAAACCAGAAACATAAATAATATATACTAACTTTAAGATTGTGGTTACTTTTCTAGAGAAAAGATGGTGACAAGGTTTTATTTGTATCTCTAACATTCCATTTATTAAAAATGAATAAAGATAATCTGACCCAAATATCCTACTGCTCTGTATGATCTAATCTTAATTTAGCTAAATACATCCTCAATTATCCTATTTCCAAATCAGTCCACTTTTTGAGGTACTGGGGATTAGGACTTCGACTTATGAATTTTGGGGAGTTACAATTGAAACCATATCAGGAACACCTCCAAGAAACATGAGGACTTCAAACCCATCCAGATACTCCTACTCCTTTGAAGTGTATGCTCCTTCTTGTCTTTATGAGGGAGTTTGGAAGTTCCTCAAGTCAACTCCTCTAGCTCTGGATACAGCAGCAGATTTTATATACAAAGATGAGAATAAAATGACTGAGTTGAGTTCCCACAGCCTTTGCGTCATTACCACTAGCTTGGGACCAAAAGTGAAAGAAGGGATGGAAAAGATAAGATCTCCACTGTGTGTTTCTTATGAGAAAAACATGTAAAAAAGAAAGCTTACACTGTGTTTCCCAGAAGGCTTCTCAGGAAAGGGAGCATGTTGTGCTTGAGGCACTCCAAGGAAAAAAGAAGAGAAAAAGTTCAGAGTAAAGAATGTCATGAGAAATGAGGTTTGATTTCATTTTTTTCCCTCTCATTTCATGAATGATTTTTCACCTTTTCTTTGTCTTAACAAAGAAAACTGACAGTCCTGTAACCAATTTATAAATAGCATCAGTGACACAGTGATAAGAGGTCCCTGACTTTGTATATTTATTAAATAGCCATCAAACAAGTGGTGTAAAGCAGATCCCTGAATTTGGTCAGGAGATACAAGGACCCCTAACATGCCTCCAGCAGAATACATGGACTACAAGGAAGAATGCTTTGGTCATGAAGACATTATTCTCTTCATTGTTTTAAAGATTATAATGGGCAGGGTGGCTCTAGTCACAATGGGAAGAGGGGATTAAATGTTATTGTGAAATGTCCCTTCCTCCAGAAATTGTCCATTTTCTAGATCCAAGATTTGCAGAAAAACCTCCTCCACCTAAAAAATAACTCCAGAAATAAGTAAATTCCTCATATTTTCAGTGAAAGAAGAAAAGAGGGGAAACTTAGAACTGAAAGTGAAATTGTAGAAACGAAAGATGGAGTAAGTATTGAGGACATCAGATGTTAGTGGTCATCTCTTATCCAGGATCTACTGAGATTGACCAGGAGGATATATCTAAAAAGGGGTGGCAGGGAGAAAAAGGAAGGAAAAGAAATCATGGGTTTGTGAACTCCTATGCAAACCCAGTTCCTGATGTTTCCAGGTTTGGGTAGTGAGACTCTCTGGGGAACAGGGGATTTGGGTTACTAGATAATTGGGGAAGAGCAAAATAAGTGTTAATAACATTTTCTACATACTATATCCATCCCCATAAAGAAATGCAAATCAATATCTGATTTGAATCTAAATTCCCTTTTTCTTACCATCTTTCCTTAATGATAGCTCTCCCAAACTAAATCGCATGGGTTTCTTGGTTCTTGCATTTTACATAATTTCAGTTCAGGTTTCCCTCTTAGGGTAGTTGTTCTCAATATGTTTGTACAACCACCACCTAAAGCATATTGTACACTGCCATCAGTAAATTCAAGTCTGTATGGTAACAATTTTCAAAAAAATTAGAAGTCAAAGTAGGTGAAAGTTACTGATGACTACTCCTAAACAACTTCTGCCCCCCACGTAGGACCACTTGCCCATATTTTGGAAGTGCACGGGACTATTTCCTTTCAAAAATCTCAGTGTGGTTCTGACCGACTTTGTTAGGTGGACAGGTTTCTAGCTCCCACCCCCAGGGCAAACTTCCCTGGAGTCCCATTATGGAAAATCATTACCTTATTAGAAAACCATAATTTTAAAAGCTAAATTATTTGTTTTTTAAAGATTCGAATCCTCCACGGTTCATTGGATTCCAAAGATGTAACATAAAAATTATTTAATCAAAAGTGTTTCATATTGATTCCATATTGAACAGTACTACTTTGGGTATATTGGTTTAATTATTGAAAAAATTCATTTTTTTTCTACTTTTAAAAATGTGGCTTCTATAAAGTTTAAAACTGCAAATGTGATTCACTTTATATGTCTATTTCTGTTGGTGTAAACTAATATGAGTCTTGTTTGAAATATCACTTTATCTATGGTCCATTTGTGATATTGTAAATAAACTTACTTGAATAGAATCCAAGAAAAACCTTTCCACTTTATTTAATTTTGGTCAATAACACGCTAAAATGATTTTCCAGTTCCATTGCACCTCGAATGTATAAACATATGTTTCTTCATTTTTATGGGATTGGCTTTATCTTTGTTGCTATATTTTAAAAAAGTCTACTATATTTCCCTCCCAAGGTATTACAAAGTAAGAGAAACTATAGAAAAAGTTCCTAAATATTGTTGTGAAGAAAGTCACTTATTGAGGGCAAAATAAATAATGCATAATGCATTTATTTCAGGAATTATTGTTTCAATGATTTCTTGTGCCACTTAAAACCTCCTGAGTAAGCTAAATACAAATCATGCAAGAAATTGACTAGTTGAAATTTTCCACTCAGAGGTTTGGATTCCAGTTTGATGAAAATCATATTTAGTCTTTGAAGCTGCAGGAACACCCTCAGAGATTCACTCATGGGGATAAAAAAATACTAATATCTTGAACAACATAAAAAGCAATACAAAACATAGTACAAAACCACAGGTATATATACACTTTTTAATTTTATTATTTTTTTCCCAAGATAGCCTACTTAAGAAATACATAGTGTGTTTAAAAGTTATTTTAAATAATTTTATATGTATTTGTAAATTTTATATGTATTTGTAAATATTTTTCTCGTATCTGTAAATCACATCATGCTTGCTAATAATGTATGCAAATAAGTATAACTCAGAAAAATTTTTAAAAAGATCATTCCAAACTATCATTGATTAAAGGAAAAATTGATTTGAAAGCAAATCATTTTCTATATATTCATCCCTCCTACTATCTTAACAATCTCAATTGATTAATTAATTAAAGTTTTTATAAATATTGATATCTCACATAGATCTGGAAATATATTTAAGAGTCAACTGTTTATTTAAAGAATAAAGGTATTGTCATGTAATGCAGGCTGTTGAATCCCCCTGCAAAGAATTAATTCATTCCCAGTGTAGTGTGATTTCTGGTGTTTACTTCATCAGCTTTAATTGCTTCTGGGATGAGAGAGGCACCATTTTTTTCAGCAGACTATTTCAGATTTTGAGGAACCTCCATACATAATGGCTGCACCAATTTACAATATCACCAACAGTGGGTGAGAGATCCCATTTTTCCACATCCTTGGCAACACTTGAAATTTGTAGATTTTTAAATAATAACCACTCTCTCGTGTGAGGTGATAGCTCATTGTGGTTTTGATTTGCAGTTCCCTGATTAGTGATTTTGAGCATTTTTTCATATGTCTGTTGGCCATCTTATGCCTTCTTTGGGAAGTGTCTAGTCAAGTCCTCTGCCCATTTTAAATCAGATTTTTTTTTTTTTTATGTTGAGGTGTATGAGTTCTTTATATATTTTGGATATTAACCGTTTATCGAATGTCATTTCCAACCCTCTTTATTACCTGTGTTTTTAAGTACAGCCATTTTAGTTGATGTGAAGTGATATCTCATTGTATTTTTTTTTCCTTTTAATTAAGACTTTGTTTTAAAACAGTTTTAGGTTCACAGTAGAATTGAGAGGAAGATACAGGGATTTCTCATATATCCCTTGCCCACACATGTATGGCTTTCCCCATTATCAACACCCCACAGTAGAGTGGTACATTTGTTACAATTGATGAATCTACATTGACACATGATAATCACCTTACTTTCATAGTTTAACCTTACGCTTTACCCTTGATGTTGCACACTCTGTGGGTTTGGACAAATATATAATGACATGTATCCATCAGTACAATATCACTGAGTATTTTCACTGCCCTAAAATTTTTCTGTGTTCCACCTATTTCTTGCTCTCTCACCCTAACTCCTAGCAACCACCTATCTTTTTACTGTCTCCACAGTTTTGCCATTTCCTGGATGCCATGTCATGGGAATCATATGTAACCTTTCCAGATTTGCTTGTTCGGTTGTGAATAAAACTACTGTAAACTTTTGTGTACAGGCTTTTGTGTGGATATAAGCTTTCAACTTCTTTGGGTAAATACCAAGGTGTGCAACAGTTGGACCATGTGGCATGAGTATGTTTAGTTTTGTAAGAAACCACCAAACCATCTTCCAAAGTGGCCGTACCATTTTGCATTTCCACCAGTAATGAAAGAGAGTTCTTGTTCATCTTATGCTTTTTTAACACTCAAAACTACTAGGAAGGATGGTGTCATTACCCTTTTGGCTTAAAATAAGGAGTTACCAAAGTTACATGAGAGATTAAATGAAAGTATCAGCTTGTTACAAAATACTTCTTAATTGGATTGGGACTGTCCTGGGCTTTATAAAATGTTAGGATCCCCAATCCCTAGATTTGACTAAGGGAATAATATTTCCCTATGTCAGATGAGTTGAGTGGTGCTCTGGAAGAGAGATATAAAAAACTGAGTAGAGAGAAGGCAGTAGAAAGAAAATATGCCATAAAAATCCAGAATAACAAAATGCTCAGTTCTACAGGAAGTGCCATTGTCAGACATAGGAAACACAAAAAAGGTATTTACGTGGAAAAATAGGGATACTTTTAAAATAAGCAAATATAATTTGAGCAAAGGACACAAACGGCAAAATTTCTTATTGTTCCAAAGACCAAGGAATGCAAGTATGGCAGATACTCAAAAGAAGTTTGTCACAAGCATGTAGGCTCAAAAGAGGAGGCCTTAAGACTGACAAGAAATAAAAACAATGAACGACAATTTAAAAATATATGCAACACAAAATTTGACATATTAAAAAAGTCTGTGTCTGTTAGACATATGATATTATAATGTTTTTTTTCCTGCAAAACCAAATGTTGTGGAAAATTTCAATGGATAGGTTTTTTTTAAGGATGTTCAGAAAAGAGATAGCTATAATTTAAAAACTATACCTTAGGTTTGCAAAAGAAGTGCAAAACTTATCCACTGAGAACTACAAAATATTGGTGAGAAAAAATTAAATATAAATAAATGTATATTCATGGATTGGAACACTTTATACATGCCAGCATATAGATGAATGCCAAACATATTATACTACGTAGATGAGGCCTGACACAAAAGACCACATATTTTATGTGGTCTTGTGGTGTGATTTTATTCACCATGAAATATCCAGAAAAGACAAATCTACTCAGACAGTAAGGATGAGAATGGGGACTGACTGCAAATGAACACAAGACGTCCTTTACTAGTGATGATAATGTTCGCATATTGAACTGTGATATTAAAATGTACACTTATTGAAATGAGTGAATTTTATGACATGTGAATAATACTTCAATAAAGCTGATAAATGTGCAGACACACACACATGCAACATATGTCAAATATACTTTCTTAAATCTTGGAGTTAGTAAAATTTTTCTAAGCTTGAACAGAAGACCCGAAAGTAGAAAAGAAATGATTGATAATTTTGACAGCCTAAAAAACAATCAAAATCAAAATAAATTCTTTTGAATGAAAACATATTTAAGGTCAAGTGGAAACAACAATTGGGAGGGGATGCAGCGCCTATGAGATAATGGCTAATATCCTCGATTTATCAATATAATCAACTAAGAAATAGACCAACAAAAATCAGTAGGAAAAAATGAGTCACAAAAATAGTATTTTTATGACAAGAAATGCAAATGGCCAGTAAGCATCTGAAAAGATGTTCCACCTCATAGTTAAATCAATATAAATCAAAACAAAATCATAGTCTATTTTTCAGCAACCTAATTGGTAAATATAGTTTTTAGAGGTTTGTTAGTACTCATTGTTGGAAGGACTGTGGGAAGTAGGTACTTTCATATTCCTTTGGTAAGATTATAATATTTCTGGAATCCTTTTTGAAGAACAATTTGCCAATGGCTATTAAAATTAAATGTACTTACCATTTTCTCAATTGTTCTCCTAGGCATTCACTCTACATGTTTTCTCAAGGACCCTCTTGCCTAATGCATCATCATAGAATTTATGGCTTTGACAAAAACAAAAACAAAACAAAACAAAAAACTATCAATTTAAAACCTCCAAAATAATTTGTAGTGTGCCATTAAATGAAATACTCAACTGTCAATAGAATGTACAAGGCATAATTATATGTACAAATTGCTGAAAACACTATCATGAGGAAAAAGACATAAGAAAAAAGAATATTCTATGTTTCTTTTTTCTAGAAACATTCTTAAGAAACTCTTAACAGTGATTTAATTTGGAGTTGGTTGGGATAAGGAAAATGAAGAAAATAGTTTTTTAGTGTATTTTTTATTTTGAATCATTTACCTTAAAATAAATTTTATTGTAATCAATTAAAATAGTGTAAAAACAGCATTTTAAGTAATTCATTTGGAATTTTCTTTGTGGTACTTTTAGTATCAACTCTCATTTAACAATATTGAGCCTTTTGATAAATGTTTAACTATTACATTGTTTTGTGCACCTGAAACAAATAAAAAAAGATGTTAAAAAAAACCCCAAAACATTGAGCCTTTTGGACTAAAAGCCCATAAATGAAAATTTGAAAAGAAATTGTTTTGGGATTACAAACATGATTTATAGAATATAAGTCAATGATATTAGCCATCCTTTATTCATCTTTTAAATATATCAACTACTTGCCAAATGAATGTAAATGTATGCTTTTCAAAACAATTGTAAACTACACACTTATGTACACAGGGATGTTTTAATAAGAAGACTGCTAATTTCTTTTGTTCCCAGTAAAAGTGCAATGACTGTCTTTGCAGTGAATCTGTCTTTGTGCTGAGAGAGTCTGGCCTGGTGGAGAGAGCCCTGGATGTGGGACCACAAGACTGAGGATGTCTTCTAGATGTGTAGGCAACTTGTTTAATCTCTCTGAACCTCTGTTTTAATAGCAGTAAAATGGAGATAATGAGGCTGCCATGACTGCTATCATAAGGATTGATAACTGCTGTAAAAATGTAGACATTGAATTCTCTAACAGAAAAAGAATATTACTGGGAAAATTGGTCAAATTCAAATAGTGTGTAGTGAATAGTACGATACTAGTGAGGATTTCATTTTTTTTTTTTAATTAAAGTTTACTGTGGTGACAATTGTTAGTGAAGTTACATAGATTTCAGGTGTACAATTCTGTATTACATCATCTATATATCACATTGTGTGCTCACTACCCAGAGTGAGTTCTCCTTCCATCACCATATATTTGATCCCCTTTACTCTCATCTACCCCCTTACACTCTGGTAACCACTAAACTATGGTCTGTGTCTATGAGTTTTTGTTTCTTCATTTGTTTGTCTTGTTCCTTTAAGGATTTCTTAGTTATGGTAACTATACTGCAGATGCGTAAGATATCAATCTGAGAGAACTCTAGATGTAGGGTAAACTGGAAATTTTTGTACTATTTTTCAACTCTTCTATAACAGTAAAACTATTTCCAATAAAATATTTTAAAACTACTATTGAGTAATGGGTTTGATATTTTTACATTCTGTTTGTATGAGACAGGAAGAATGTGCATGTACACCAAAATAGAAAAAGGAAGTAATCCATATTTCATACTCATGTCCCCTCTCCCCTTTACACACACTGCACAATCAATGTCCCTGAAAAGAGAGACTGTACTTGTTTATAAATAGGTACTGATGACGAAGGTCCTGCTGCCGTCTTGAGGCTCAAGGGTTTTACCTTATGAATAATGAAAAACAAAAGTTGAGTCTCTCTGTGCCCAAACTAATATATTAATAGCAGTCCTGTGAATCTCACGGGTTTGAACTGAATTCCAGAGAAAGCAAGCTCAGCAGACAACTGAGTTGCAAACAACGTAGCAGCCTTACCGTCCAGCCCTGACCATGCTCCTGAGCCCATGGAAGGTCCCAGTGCCGGGCTGTTCGCAACTGGCATCCATCGTCATTCCAGATGATGGCTGTCTCCCAGTGAGAGTGTTCAGGCCAGGCCAAGGTGCAGTGTTCCCCTCATGCATTCATTGTCTGCTTTCCCTCTTGCTTCTAATCAGAGCTAATTGGTAAGGTGCTTTATTATTTAAGAGCAAAGGGATAAATTAGTGAATAAAGAAATAACTTTAGTAAGGTATAACTTAAGCGGAGAAAGATTTTATTGCCCTAGAGATGTACAACAATTATGTGTGTGTGTATGAAATTATATAAATATAAATGATATATAAATAGAGTATGTATATATATATATTTAACATATATATGTAGAATATATGTTATATATATAATATAATATATATAACATATATATTAATATAATATAATATATGTATAAAATATATATATAAAAAACAGAAAATTGTCAGGCTTTAAAAATGTTTTTATTCATGTGTAATTGAAAGAGACTTACTACAATGATTGCTTTAAGAAATCACAGATTTGTTTTTACCCTAAAAGATAAAAGATACTCCAAATAATAATTTCATGTAAGCTGAACATTTTAAATCATTCAGAAAATAGAAACAAAAATAGCTAACATTTCTCTGATGTTTATTACATGTTAGGCTCTGTTTTAAAGACTTAACATGTTTTGTTTTGTGTTTTAATCTTCACAAGGACATTATGAGGTGGATACTATTATTTCCCCAGTTTACAGGAGGAAATGAAAATGCTGACAATAACTTGTCAAAGATTACTCCGCTGGGATGTGATGGAATAAGCATTAAGCTGAAGCAGTTGGACGCATGAACTGAACTGTTCTTCTAACCATTGTTCTGTATCATCTACTCCCTTTCATGTCAGTCAGAACTTCAGGACTGTCAAAGACAGTTTGTTACAAAAAAGAAATTTTTTTTACTTTTGTTATTACAAAAACATGTGCGAATTTGTGTCTTCTTGGTCTTACATGAAAATAAACATGTTGGCCTTACCTATGTTTAGGACCATTTGTTTTATTACAGACCAATTCTAAATAACAATAGAACTGTTAAGCACAAATTTTGAGAGAAATATGTACACATATGCAATTATGAAACACACCTACGAAACTTTTAAGAATGAAGAATATCTTTAAAAGATATATTAATTTATCTTTAAGTAACCAACTCATAGTTATATGTAATGCCGCATTTTTCTAAGAGAAAAAAATGAAAGCTTCTGCAATTAGTCAGAAAGAAATATGAAAGCGACTTTTAGAACTGCTTCATAATTACTCATTTAGAGAGACCTAGGGTCAAAGCTTCCATATTCCTCACTCTCCTGCAATTATTTTGAGACTTTAATTAGTAAAGAGAAATTGCAAAGATGACCAGATCAGAAAGTGAGTTGGGGGGAAAAAAGATGCTAAGAGTTCCAAAAGACAGTTTTCCCGCCTCTATCTTTCTGCCTATCTTTTGTTCTATCAATCTATTTACAGTCTGATGATGTAATGCAAATTGAACCCAGATGCACATGCCACCAAGGCCAGGCAATATTTATTAATAGTTATTGGGGGACCTCCAGATATGGAAGCATCAAAGCATACAGTGATATTTGGATGCAATGTAGCGAAATGCAGCCACCATCTTGGTAAGATAGGAGGTTCTAGCTTAAGCTTATTTTTCTTTGCTTGTGAAATTGAGCCTGTAATAAATTCAATTTAAACTTTAGGATTTTTTTTTTTTTAGAATTAAAAAAGAAATCAGAATGCCTGTAAAATAATTAGGCCTTGCCTGATATCCTACACCCTTCCATAAGTAGAACAATTATGATTTTATTGTTATTTTACAAGTTCTTTTCTGTGTTTTTATTCCAATAGAACGAACGGATGAAAATTCAAAGCCAAAGTGGAAGATCAGGGCTGTATCACCTGCCAAATCCTGCAGGATGAACAGGGTTTTGTAACAGTCCTCACATCACAATGACTTTGCACTTTGTCCAGTCTTCTAAGCAGAGAATGACTTCTCTCATCTAATAGCCTATGTGATATAAATATATGGTATACTAAAAGGAAAGGCTGTGTTATGTGTCGCATCATGTGCTTGGCTCATCCATAATAACTAGAACACAGCTCATCCTGACCCATTCATTTATGGAAGGTAGGTGCTTCTGTCAAAAACAAAGGGAATGCATTTGGTCTTAATTATAGCAGAAGCAACCCTGATTGTAAACTGAAATATGACTGACACAGAAAATATCCATTGAAAGATGGGCATAAAAATATGGTAACAACAAAAGCTACAGAATGTGGGATTTTGTTTAATCCCATTTTTTGGTGAATAACTAAGATAGTTTTTAGATCTTAAAAGTAAAAATTCTGAAACAACTACTGAACTGTGACAGATAAAGCATAAAACAACGATGATCAAAAACCATCTTGAGGATTCATTAGATGAATTCAATGAATTTACCCAGTCAGTGCAAACCTGTGGGCCTCTCTGTTCATTTAATGAAGTTACTGCTGCCTGAGCAATGAAGCTGCTGACCAATCAGGTAATTAGAATTCACATTAACAGGACCTGTTCTTTGTTCCAGATTATAAAGAAATCAGAGTTAGAGGTTACTTGACTTAAACTTTATAGAAGAAAAATGCCAGGTGGCTCCTGTATCTTTGAGAAGAAACTGGGCCAAGATGTTAATTAAAGAGGGTATTTGCAAATTGGTTCCAAAGACACTCACAAAAGCCAATATAGACATTATCATTAAAACATAGTCCTAGCAGAAAGTAGCCTAGGCAGAAATATCACAGGATGTTACATTTCAGGTAGAGAAGAAACAATGCAACAGCATTGTGACAAGTAAATTATTATTATCACTATTTTATAGGTTGGACAACTGAAGTCCAGAGAGGAAAAGGGACTTTCAGTGAAATCTCCAAAGATCCAGTGAGGGTGAGGAATTTAGATTTTCTGTTCACTGATGTAATTTTTCCTCTATCTGATATAAATTTCTGGTATCAAGAGCAATATTGTCTATATAACTTCTGTTCTGTAATTTAACCACAACAGTAATGCTATCTCATTTTTGTTTGACTCTGTAATCAGTTTCACTGTGGAGAGGGGGCGGGCTCCCAAAGTGGTCCACAAATGACTACAGAGACCGGAGCAAGCCGACCAGGGTGGCTTTTAGTGTGGTTAGAGGCTCACGTGCACTGGAATCAGGCCATGCGTGGTTTGAACTTCCTAGCCGCACCAGAAGGGGGAGCTCCCACACTTTTCATAGCTTGTCCAGATGTAGAGCGAAAAGGGACAGGTGAAATCCGTTAGTAGAGCCAAAATCTTTATTACACTCCCCTACCTCAAATAGTACCAGATATAATGCCCTAGCGTTTAAAAATCTACAAGTAATTGAACGAAGGATACTTCGTGTAATGAATAACTAAACGGTCTCTGTTTCCCCCTCCATTTTACATATGTCTGTTAAGAAAAAAGCCTGAATCCAGAAACAAGGTGTTGTTCTGAATTCAGGTATTTGGCATTGTAGGATGTGCAAGCAAGAACAACTTTCTCTTAATGCCTTACAGCTTCCATTTGGGGATACAAAAACAAATCTCTTGAGAGACAAAGCAAAGAAAATCTCAATAAAACACACTAAATGTACACACACACACAATGAATTTTCACATTTTGAAAAATAAGCAATTTTTTGCTATTTGCAATACTTATTTCCACAATGTGTCATCAGCTAGGGGAAAAAAAATAAAAGAACCACATGTTTGAAAGCCAAAGAAATAGTTTGGAGATGTTGATTTAAGTTTAGTTCATTTGAATATTTCTCTGGGTCTCTTGAATTTTCCTAAATACAATGGGTGAAATTTTTGCAGTTTTTCTGTATTTGACGTGCTTTAGTCAAGAAGGCATTTAAATGCTATATAGGTAAAAGAGTTGTGTCAATGACAGAATAACATGTATGTAAGATTACTAATCTATTGATGTCTTACTAAAGCATTTTAGTAATTCTAAAGCATTTGATGTAATTCTAAGAAGTGAAGATACTGAATGACTCTAGGGACTATGTACTAAATATTTTGTGAGTTGAGTAATTTTCAGTAATTTGATTTCAATAAAATTGAAAGAGTGCAATAAAACTGACAGCTCATTAAAATAACTTTTGGTAATATCAAAATGTGAATTTTGTTCTATAACTCAAAAGAAGTTCCAATAATTGAATGATGTTGCTACAATAGATTTCTCTCTATGCAGATGTATTTATTTATATATATTTACGTGGAAAGATTAGTATCATTTTCATCCATGAAACTGAAAAATAATAAGAAGAATAATGCCAAACTATGTTTCTTTCTAGCAGGAGTATCATATTCAGCCCTAATTTATGAATTTTTTAAATAAAATAAAATACATTTATTCAATTGAGATGCATTTGCAATAAAATTTTACTTTTAGTTGTTATGTTTAATAATGATTTTTTAAAGTTTTGCTCTTTCTGTACTAATACCAATTGTGGTTATATTTGAATCCTAAAAATTTGCTTTAAAAACTAGTTTTTTTATAATCACAGAAAATAACTTATTTCATCAAAATTTAATGAAAATTAGATGCTAAATCAGACAGTTGGCCTACCCCAGGTCTGCTGCAGTTTGGGTGACATGACCTGTGCACAGTGACAGCTTCCTGCCTAACTGTGCACTAGAGCTTCCTCTGACTATAGAAGCTTGCTTGACCCAAACTTGGGGAGGCAGGAAAGTGCCTTGGAATTCTTTTCTCCAGGAGAAACCCTCTACCAGTGGGGAAGAAGATAGATAAATAAGCCATATACCTTGCCTTTCAATGAGATAATTATGATATGTGTACTAGTCAGTCTCTCCAAATGGTTTCAGAAGAAGCTGAAACATTTACGGCTACTGTTGCGCGTAGCAGCGAACCACTCACGAAGATGCCCTTTTTGTTTCCGTCTGTGGCCTACCGCATTTGCCCAATCCCTCACCAGCTTCCCTGATTTCTCCAGAACAAAACACTTCACATCACATAATTGTCTCAGGGTCTAACGAGGCCATTGTGCAATTTAAAAAAGAAATGTGGTAGTTTTCTATTTAACATATCGATTACAATATACATAATTTATAACCTTTTAAACTTTAAATTAACTACAGAAGTCAACCTAAATATATAAGTATATAAATTTTCAAAGTTATATTTAAGTATCCTTTAAAGTATGTGATCATTGTCACATAAAAACATTTTGTCTGTTTTGGGAAGAAGGTGGCAAAAAAGGATTAGAAACATACAAAGTGAACAAAGGACAAAGGCATACAAAAGCAGTTATGTAGTGGAGGAAAAAATTACATATTTTTAGTTTGGCCTTTCCATTCTCTACTCCTACATTTCATTTTGGGAAAGTTGACCTAGTAGGAAAGGAGTGAAGGAGAAAAAGAAAATGAAGGAGAAGGATACGGAGACAATGCCAACTGTACATTCAGTCACCATGTAACTGTATGTAACCATTAGCCAGTCATTTAACAGTCTTAAAATCTAATCAGAACTTTTAATAATTAAGGCTCTTAGCATGTTAGATATTTTTTCAAGTAAATTATTTTATTTAATGTTAAGAAGGAAAATTGCATAGAGGTACCTTTTCATATCTTGACCAGACAAAATGTGGACAACTTCATAGACTTGTGGTGAAGATTAGATGAGTTAGTTCATTTAAAGAGCTTGGCCAAGTGCCGGAAACTGGATAAGTGCTAAAAATGTTAGATACTCTCCTGAGTATCTTTTACTTATTGAGGTAAAATTAACTTCTTGAGGTAAATTAACTTTGCCTGCACATGACAATGACGCTATTAGAGATCCAGTATTAGAATGGGTTAACTTTAGTTCTAAAAATAATTTCTTGGGTTCTTAATGACATTTTCAAAGTAAAGTTATAACTTGCATCCAATTCTAAACTTCAGAAATTTGGAAAGAGCAACATATGGTTAAGCAGAAGTTCATTTCTCTGTTGCATTTAGACATGAAATACTAACAAATATGAATTTAATTTTCTTTCATCAAGCACATTAGTACAATTTATAATTCTGTATCATTTCAAAGTCCTTATCTTCTGTCATAATGTTGGAGTCTCACTTTGTTCCTAATAGATGTTAATGTCGTTGAGGTGTGTTATGGTACGAACAATATATATTGCTTCATAACAGGATATACTCAAGGATATTTACTATATTATTTAGAAACGGTATTACCTTATCAAAATATTTGATATAATGTGGTGCATATACCATGTATCCCCAAAAATAAGACTTAGCCAGACATTTTTGCGTCTTTTGGAGCAAAAATTAATATAAGACCGGGTATTATATTATATTATATTATATATAGCCAGTCTTATAGTAAAATGAGACCGGGTCTTATATTAATTTTTGCTCCAAAAGACGCATTAGAGCTGATTATCCAGCTAGGTCTTATTTTCGGGGAAACACGGTGGTGAAATATATGTATACATATACACATATATGTATGCATACATATACACATATATGTATGCATATACATATATGTGTATATATACACATATAATCTTCATTGATCAAAAATATCCATAGATAAAAAATAATGAAGGATTCATCCTAATTGTTTCCAGGGATTCAAGATAACTCTGTATTTATTTACATGTGATTAGACCTCTAGAACTGATTTTAGAGATGGGTAATATAAATATTGTTTATCAGTTTGATAATCATTACTGTCAACAAATGCCATAAGTCTATACTCATATTATTTCTAAAAAGAAATGAGTTTTTTGAAACAATGAATAGACTCCTTCCTGACTGCAAATTTCCATTTAACAACAAATGAATTTAAAAGTCTATTGTAAGCATAATTCTAGGATCACCCTCAAAATTCTTACCACTTTTCATATACTCTCCATATTATTTATATCTATCTATCTACCTATCTACCTACCTACCAACCTACATATATCTGTTAGGTTGGTGCAAAAGTAATTGTGGTTTAAAAGGTTAAAAATAGTTGCAAAAACTACATTTGCACCAACATAATATATATCTATATCTACATATAATATATAGATATATAGTATATAATGATATGATATATATACATGTGATATATATATAAATATATATATATATATAGTCACACTTTTATGGCATATATATACATGTATATATATGTGTGTGTGTGTGTGTGTGTGTGTGTGTGTATATATATATATATATATATATAATCTCCAACCATTTGCAATAACCTGGAAGGACTTTGAGAGCATTATGCCAAGTAAAATAATTCAGACTTTATCAGTAAAAATACTAAAAACAAATACTGCATGATCTCCCTTAATGTGGAATCTAAAATCATTGAACTTATGGAAACAGAGAGTAGAATTATGGTTGCTAGTGGCTGAGGGGTTGGGAAATGGGGAGATGTTGGTCAAAGGGCATAAATTCTCAGTTATGAACAAGTTTCAGCATCTAATGTACAGTATGGTGACTACAGTTCACATTACTGTGTTGTATACTTGAAAGTTGCTATGAGAGTTGAGCTTTATGTTCTCATTATAACAACAACCACAAAACTGTAATTACGTGAGATGAAGGATGTATTAACTAAACTTATTGTGGAACCATTTCATAATATATACATGTATCAAACCATCATATTATACACGTTATGCTTATATGATGTTGTATATCAATTATACCTCAATAAAATTGGGGAAAAAGAAAACTATGGATATGGACAGATTTTCATCCATAATAAAAACTATTTAGCTCGAGAGGGGTCAATGCACTTTAAATGTAGTTTTTTTTTGTCTGTTTGTTTGTATTTTTATTATTAAAACAACGGTAGCTATTACCATCCCTAATTCATGGGTGAAGAGATTGAGCCTTGACTGAAATGTTCTAACCAAGAGTATAGGTTATTAGGAGAAGGAGTCAATATTTGAACTCAGATCCAGATACTTCCGTGCCCATAAATTGACCAAACTGTGATGCCTCTGCCTGTATCCCGACAGGCACTTTCCCCAAAATAAAAGGTAAGAAGCAAAAAAGGTTTAAAAAAAAAGTGTACTTGTTCCTATTGTTATTATATTATAGATTTATAGATTTTTTTTAAAGTTATATTATGTAATATGTAAATTTTAGTAGTAAAAAGAAAACATTATTTTTTAAAAATATAACATTAATAAAAGTCACCATTCAGAATAGAATACTGTCTTTTTACTTTTTAAATATCTCTAGAAAAACAATTGAATAACTCTTCTTACAAAATTGTTCTGCTATCGTTTCAGTTAAAATATAATTTAAGTACTTTTCCTACTTATTGTGAGAAACAATAGGTCAATATTCACTGCAATAAATATTCCAAACAGCATCTTTCTGTATTTGCCCCTTCTAAGTCATTACTCTACTGAAAAGACAAGACTGTTGATTGACATGTCTCATGTTGTTTCAAACCGCCACTTAAATTTCTTAGAAATTTGATGCTGTGTAAGTTAACCTGTGAAACACTTAGAAAGTACCTGTAAAAATCAATTACCTCTCAAAAAACCAAACTTATTCTGCCTCTAGCTTACTTCTGGAGAGTGGATGGGATACTAGGTTTTCACTGGTGTAAAATGAGAAGAAAGCCTAAATCTCCTTACTGCATAGAAAGATTTTTAGCAATAACGAGATTCTGCAAATAGTATTAACCATGCTTTCAGATATGGCTGACGCTATTTTTTTCCTCCTTGAGTCAATAGTGCGATCATTCCCAACTGCACGAGGGAGAGACCATAGTGCAACCTGAGAGACATTAAAAAGCAATTCCCTTTCCCTTTCTCCACAAACAACACAAAAGTCAGCTAGCTATACTTACATCACAGGAATAGATTACTTTATAGTAAGGTATACGCCCTTAGGAAAACATTTGCCTGACCGCTTAGAACATGTATTCCAATTTAAATTATCAAGTTCTTCCTAACATTATACTGCATTAAAAGCAAACAATTGAGAGCAAAACAAAAAAAACCTATTTATCTAAACTTTGCTAGGAAGGAAGTTGGGAGCCAGGCATTGAGCCGTCTGATGTAGGAACCTGAACTGGAAGACAAAGCATCCAGTGGAGATGTGAGGGCAGGGAAGAGACTTGCTGTTGAACTGGCTGGTAGATGCAAAAATGACCCACTCTTTGATCCCTACCAAAGATGAGAGCTTGATTAATCACAATTTCTCAACTCTCATTGTTACGGGCTGGACTGTTCATAGAGCCAAAACTATGTAACTAACTAACGAAGAGCTTCTTCTCAATACAATAACCAAGAAAAAACATAAATTTAGTAATTTACTATAAATCCTGTAAACAGCTTATGCCAATAAATGATACCTGTGGCTGAGAGTGCTCAGTACATTAAAATACCATCTTATTTAATTCACATTAAAACCCATTAGCATTGTAACAATTCTCACGTTTACCGATAAGCAAACTTCCTCAAACAAATTTACTTTATTGTCAGAGATCAATCAATGTGTTGGTTAGGGTCAGATTTGAGGTCCAAATCTGTTTATTCAACTCCAGAGATTTTTCTTCTTCGCTCTATTTAATTTGGAAATAAAGCTTCATCATTAAGATATTTATCCTTCACATCATTTGAACAGCCAGGTGATTTAATAACTAGCTGATTAATTTTATTATGTTCAGAAAATTACAGTACAATGGTATCTTATGGGCTAGGAGTATTTCTGTTTGAGTAAACATTAGGTATATTATTATTTATTATTAACTTCAAGGACGTGACTCATTTTCTTTGATGAGAAATCAAGGGGTTAATCTTAAGTGGGCTCCTGTTTATACATTTGGTTTATAATGATAACACACCCACAAAACAACTTTTCTGAGTATTTTATTTTCTTACAAAATGTATCTTGCCAACTTTTGTAAGTGAGGTATGATTAGGTAAGTTTGGTCAACGTCCACAATAGAGAAGCACATTTAAACGTTGCCAGGTCGGAGCCGGTCCCGACTGAGAGGTGACCACGCTACTCCTCAGCTCCGAGAACCTTACACTCTGCCTCGGACTCAGACTGAACCTCTGCCGGACCGTCCTCCCAGACCAACAAGCCCCTGCACCGGACTCTTGGACTGGTTCGTGATCAAAATACTTTACTGAATTGTTTGCTATGTTGATGGCCATACTGCTGTGATTACACTGCGGTGTGATGTTGATGTGAAGGAGGGTATTCCTCCCGGTGCATTTCCTGTGTGAATAAATGAGAATACTGAAAGGTTAGAAAAGAATAATAACAATAAATAAATAATACAATAAACAGTGCCAGGTCTAAACACAGCCAGTCATTCCTCCTCTTGCCCTGTAAAAATCAAAACAAAACAAAACCACTATTTCACAGAGAGAAAAGCAGTCCAATAGGGAATGAATATCGGCTTTCAAGTATGTCAGATTTTGGATTCAAGGTCAACCGGGGTCCCTTACAGCTGTGTGGCCTTGGGTCTTCTTTTGAACCTCACTGGGCTTCAGTCTTTTTGTGTTGATCTGTAAAACAAAATTCCAGACCACTTCCTCTTCCAACACAGCACAGGAACACTGGGAGTTGTGTAGCAGATGTGTTTGATAAATCGAGTAAGCTAATATGACACCTGGCAGGTACTATGCCCTTAGTTTTACTCATATGATAATCCCTGCTATGGATTGGGTTGTTGGGATGTTTAGGGTTTCCTTATACTCATTTTACTACCTTTCTATTTACTAAAATTCTACTTACACCAGGCATAATGACTGTGTGCTTGTGGATGTGTGATTGTGTATTTGTGTATGTGTACATGTGTGCATGCCTGAAACAGAGAGAGAGAAGGAGGGGAGAGAAAGGACAGGGAAGAGAGGAGAGGGGGAGGGAGGAGGGGAGGAGAGGGGAAGGAAGGAGGGAGGAGAGGAGAGGAGAGGGGAGGGGAGGAGAGCAGAGGGGACGGAGGGGAGGGGAGGTGAAGGAAAGGGAGGGGTGGGGGAGGGAGGAGGGGAAGTGAGAAGGAGGTAGGAGAGGGGAGGCGAAGAGGGGAGGAGAAGAGAGGGGAGGTGTGGGGATAGAGCCCCAGAGAGCAGTTTCCAGGCTCTCGCCCTCACATGGAAAGCTGCTGGCTCAGGTAATAAATGGCCATCAAGTGTGATTGGATGGCCATCAGCTGTGGCTAGTTGTCCGTCAGCTGTAACCAGTGAGCCATTGGGCACTAATATAACTGCTGTGGCTACACTAGCAGAAAATGGGGGCTAGCAAGAAGATGGTGGCTGGCAAGCGCAGATTGCAGTTAGGACAGTGTGGGTTGCAGACAGTGTGGCTCCTGCTTCCTGTGTCTCCAACCCAGCCGCCAGCGAGGATATAGTGGTATGACTCCCCTACCTATGGCTCCGTGGGTGTTCCTTTTTGGCCTCACCATATCCTGTGTTCTTATGTGGGGAGCGGGAGCTGAGACCCTGCAGGCCGCCCCGCAGGACAGGAGGAAAGGGAAAGGAACAGGGAAAAGGAGGAGCCTGGAGGTAGAGAAGGGAAATGGCAAAGAAAGTCAAAGTTAGAGGGAGGAAATCATACATATAAATAAGACTTTTTAGGTTTAAAGAACATGTTTGATTATTAAAGCAAAACATTTTGCAGTAATGACATTGGTTTATAATTATCTGGAGAAAATAAAGGTAAATCTAATGCAACTGTCAGCAGTTTTTTCCAGAACGGTGTTACAGGTAAGAGATTGCTCAACTGAAATAGGAAATTAAGTCTAGATTTTTATTCTCTGATTTATAGGGTTTTGTAATTATAGCTAAGTGAAATATGTTTAAACTTAGGAGAATGTATACAGTATTCACATTAAATACTTGAAAATTGAGTGTTAATTTAGAAATACTGCATATCCACGTATTGCCGGACACTATTGATGTCTTAGGAAAGAATAACAAACACAGAGCGTTTGCTTAAAGGACATCATATAAATTACCTTTGACCAAAAATGTTCGAGGGTTGTTTATCTTAAACTGTAAAATGCAATCCAATTATCTGTCCAAACATTTGCAGAGCTTTCTGGTTAAATCAGGGAACTCCATATGACTGTGAGGCTATTGAGGGAAGGTAGGAGCAGTCCTGGCACAGGTGCCCTGGCCTCCTTCCTGGTGGCCTTTTTGGAAAGACATGCCTTTTGCCTCCCGCACGTCGTTGTCCAATCAACCAGCAGGCATCTGGTACAGCAGATGGGCCCTGCGTTTACCTGGAAGAGTGATGCAAGTACAAATTCTTCACTTTGGTGTGAATTTACTCACGCTTTACTAGTTACACAGCATTTGACCGCCCTCAAAACATCTTCTGAGCATCAAATATGTGGCAAACTGTGGTGGTGCAAAAGTTGAATACAGATAGGAATCCTGACCGCAACAAGTTTTACTCCAAGATAAATGCTTTGCCCGTATTTAGATTCAAATCTCGGTTGATGTTTTTCTGATCAGGTGTACTTTGGTCTGGTAATCCAGGCACTTTATGCCTATTACTTTCATTTTCATGTGATGATTCTTTTTTTTAATTTTTTTCTTTTATGCTTGCTCTGGAAATACCAGCTCTTGGAGTTTCTTAATCATTCTAAACCAATGGAAGAATTTCTTTTCAACATGCGTATGCTATAACTTCATCACAAGGTTTCTAACTGAGTAGGTCTAGGGGTGCCTTAGTCACATGTATTTGGTTCAGTTCTTGCTATATTGCTGACACTAGTTAATTAATCACCAACTCGAAAATGATCTTAAGTCCATGACACTATACCATTTCCTTGAATTTTAGGATTCAAGTTTTCTGTGGTGGCAGCACCAGTAAAATGATCCCATAACTTTGACCATAACCTTATATATTTTTACAGCATGGAGGAATGGGGGAGCATACTGTCTGCAAGGTTCTACTATAATATACCTAAAGCGGGATGGACAAAAAACTTGTTAATAAACAACAGCTTATTATCCCTCAATATGTTCTTTCTCTGCTCTAGAGAATATAACTCCATACTGTCTAGAAACTGAAAATATACAAATGAATTGCAATGTATTAAAATGTACCCATCATTCATTGAAAAATAGTTTATTAGTTTTGCTTCTAGGAGATACGTAAATAATCCACAAATAAGTAAATCTTGAGATCTATTTTTCAGCTTTTAAATTTTTTTACACTTTATTTTGACATTCAGTATTATTTTATATTAATTTTAGGTGTACAGCATAGGAGGTTGGACAATTAAGTTCATGAACTCATCCTAGAAAAGCTGCTACACATCTCATTGCTGAATATCACCATGGTCACCTTCGAAGTACTCCCCTTGGTAAGCTACGCACTGCTGCCAGTGCCTAGTCCATCCTTCAAAGCAACTTTGGAACTCTTTTTTCTGCAATGGCCATCAGAGCAGTCATCATATGACTCTTGATGTCCTGGATGCCATCAAAATGTCTTCCTTTCAAAATTTCTTTTATCTCTGGGTAAAGAAATAAGTCATTTGGGGCCAGATCAGGTGAGTAGGGAGCGTGTTCCAACAGTTATTTGTTTACTGGCTAAAAACTCCCTCACACACAGTGCCTTGTGAGCTGGTGCATTGTTGTGACGCAAGAGCCATGAATTGTTGGCGAGAAGTTCAGGTCGTCTAACTTTTTCACACAGCCTTTTCAGCACTTCAAATAATAAACTTGGTTAACTGTTTGTCCAGTTGGTACAAATTCTTTTTTTTGTTTGTTTTTTAAAGATTTTATTGGGGACTTTATTGGGGAACAGTGTGTACTTCCAGGACTTTTTTCCAAGTCAAGTTGTTGTCCTTTCAATCTTAGTTGTGGAGGGCGCAGCTCAGCTCCAGGTCCATTTGCCATTGCTAGTTGCAGGAGGCGTAGCCCACCATCCCTTGCGGGAGTCGAACCGGCAACCCTGTGGTTGAGAGGACGGACTCCAACCAACTGAGCCATCTAGGAGCTCAGTGGCAGCTCAGTTTGGGGTACCGTGTTCAATCTTAGTTGCACAGAGTGCTGCCCACCATCCGTTGAAGGGCTCAAGGAATTGAACCGGCAACCTTGTGGTTGAGAGCCTGGGCTCCAACCAACAACTGAGCCATCCGGGAGGCAGCTCAGCTCAAGGTGCCCTGTTCAAACTTAGTTGCAGGGGGCGTAGCCCACCATCCCTTGCGGGACTCGAGGAATTGAACTGGCAACCTTGTGGTTGAGAGCCCACTGGCCCATGTGGGAATCGAACTGGCAGCCTTCGGAATTAGGAGCATGGAGCTCTAACTGCCTGAGCCACCGGGCCAGCAGGTACAAATTCTTAATGCATAATTCCTCTGATATCAAAAAAGGTTAGCAACATCGTTGCAACAAGTTCACAAATTTAGTTGTCAGAACTTGTAGTGCTTAGATATTTATATAAATTATGAGGTGATCCTTTTGACTAGTCTATTTAGTACCCACCTGCACTATGCATAGTTATTACAATATTAATGACTATATTCCTTATGATTTACTTTACATCCCCATGACTATTTTGTAAGTACCAGTTTGTACTTCCAAATCCCTTCACCTCTTTCAGCCTGCCCCAACTCCCTTCCTATCTATCAACCCAATAAATCTGGTACCCATCTGACACCATACATAGTTATTACAATATTATTTATGATGTATCTTAAGCTATACCCTACATACTCGTACCCATGACTACTTTGTAATAACAAATTTATACTTTTTAATCCCTTCTCCTTTTTCATGCACCCCCAAACCTCCTCCCATCTGGCAACTGTCAAAATGTTCTCTGTATCTATGAGTTTGTTTGTTTTGTATGTTTGTTTGTTTTGTTCTTTATATTTCACATATAAGCGAAATCACATTGCATCTGTCTTTCTCTGTCTGAGATTCTCTACTCAGCACAATACCCTTCAGGTCCATCCATGCCACCACATATGACAAGAACCCATTCCCTTCCCTGACTGAACAACATTCCACTGTACATACTGTGTTTCCCCGAAAATAAGACCAAGCCAGACAATCAGCTCTAATGCATCTTTTGGAGCAAAAATTAATACAAGACTCAGTCTTATATTATGTAAGACCCGGTCTTATATTATAGTAAAATAAGACCGGGTCTTACATTAATTTTTGTTCCAAAAGGTACATTAGAGCTGATTGTCTGGCTATGTCTTATTTTCGGGAAACACGGTATGTATCACCTACTTTTTATCCATTCTTCCATCAACGAACACCCAGGCTGCCTCCACATCTTTAAAAATAATACTGCAATGAACATATGGATGCACAATTACTGGGTCATTCTTTGTCTCTTGTTATAGCCTTTGTTTTAAAGTATATTTTGTCTGGTATAAGTACTGATACTTCAGTTTTTTGTTTTGTTCTTTCTCCATTTTCATGAAATGACTTTTTCCCATCACTTTACATTTAGTCTGTGTATGTCTTTCAGTCAGGAGTCTCTTGTAAGCAGTATATGTAAGGGTCTTGTTTTATTATCCATTTCACCGCCCATCTTTTGATTGGAACATTTAATCCGTTTTCATTTACAGTAAATGATAGATATTTAGTTATTGCCATTTTATTTATCATATATGATATATATGATATGGTATATATGATAAATAAAATGGCAATTTTTATATATATATATAAATATTTATTTTTATGTGTGTATATATATATATAGATAGAGATAGATAGATAGATAGATAGATAGATAAGAATATATATATATTCTGTCTTACAGAAGTCCCTCTAAGATTCCTTTTAATACTGGAGTGATGGTGATGAACTCCTTTAGCTTTTTCTTGTCTGGGAAGCTCTTTCTCTGTCCTTCGATTCTAAATGATAGCTTTGCTAGATAGAGTAATATTGGTTGTAGATCCTTACTTTTCATCACTTTGAATATTTCCTGCCAATCCCTTCTGGCCTGCATAGTCTCTCTTGAGAAATCAGCAGACAGTCTTATGTGGGGTCCCTAGTAAGTAAGTAACTGCTTTTGTCTTATTGCTTTTAAGATTCTTTCTTTGTCTTTAACCTTTGGCATTTTAATTATGATGTGTCATGGTGTGGGCCTCTTTGAGTTCATCTTGTTTGGGACTCTCTGTACTCCCTGAGCTTGTATGTCTACGTCCTTCACAAAATTAGGGAAGTTTTCCATCCTTATTTCTTCAAATATGTTTTCAATTTCTTGCTCTCTTCTTCTGTTATCCCTAAGATGCCAATGTTGGTATGCTTGATGTTGTTGCAGAGACCCCTTAAACTGTCCTCACTTTTTTGGATTCTCTTTTCTTTTTGCTGTTCTGATTGGGAGTTTTCTGCTACATTATCTTCTAAATCACTGATTCAATCCTCTGCTTCATCTAGTCTGCTGTTGATTACCTCTAATGTATTCATTTTCGTTATTGTAGTCTTTATTTCTGACTGATTCTCTTTTTATGTTTTTTTGTCTGTTTGTCTATTTGTTTTTATCTCCATTTCTACCTCTTTGATAAAGTTCTCCCTGATATCACAGAGCATCCTTATAACCTGTGTTTGGAGCTCTGTGTCTGGTAGATTGCTTGTCTCCATTTTGTTTAGTTCTTTATCTGGAGCTTTGTTCTTTTCTTTCATTTCGGACACATTTCTTTGTCCATTTTAGCTCCCTCCTTGTGTTTGTTTCTATGTTTTAGGTAGGGCTGCTATGCCTCCCAGTCTTAGTAGAGTGGCCTTATGTAGTAGGTGTCCTGGGGGGCCCTGTGGTGCAGTCTCCCTGGTTACCAGAGCCGGGTGCGCTAAGTGTGTCCCTTGTGTTTGGTGTGTGTGCCCTCCTGTTGTATTTGAGTCTTGGTTACTGTTTGCCCATCAGTGGGAGGGATTGACCCTCAGGCTTTGAGGACTGGCTGTGACTACAGTGGAGGAGTTGTGGTGCAGTGGCTGACCCTACAGAGCACGGTTTGCTTTAGTAGGGCTATAATGCCTGCCCAGTCTCCCCCTGGATGTGTCATCCTTGGAGGTGGCTAGGTGATGCTCTGGCTTGGTTGGAAGCTGGCAATCAGGTGTACCAGCCCTGGGGCCTCTTGGGAGGGGACCCTCTGCAAGCCAAGGTTAGTCATAGCCTGTGCCTTGCCCAGGGCCACCTGGATCAGCCTTAAAGCAATCCTCAGATGGCCTCTGCTCACACTAGATTTGGAGGTGTATCTAGAGGTCAAGCCTGGAACTGGGCTGGTTGTGTCTATGCTGGACTTGGGGCTGCTAGCCAGAGGTATGGGACATGCTGAAGCCAGATGCTGCTTGTTTGGGTTTTGTGAACCTTTGAGAGATTTTATAGAAATCTGCAGTATGAGTTAAGAAAGGTTGTTTCTATGAAAAGCCACTGGAAGTGGCTTGCGTGTACTGAAAAGTTGGGTTGGGCAGGGTTTCAGGTAATCACTAGAGTGGGGCAGAGGAAAGGTGATAGCCAGTTTGATGGACACTCAGATATGACGTCTGCCTTATCTTCATGCAGGGAGGGGGAAGGCTCAACAACAAAAAAAATGGCTTCTGCCAGCTCCTCAGTCCTCGAGAAAGCTACTCCTCTAGCCTTTATCCTAAAGCTAGATAACTCATTTCCTCCCTGTATGTCCCTGGCACCCTTTAAGATGCTGCCCCAGTGCTGGAGCTCAGAGAAAGTGAGTCCATCAATGAGTAAGTTCGTGAGCAGAGCCTTTAAGTGGAGCTCCTGGGACTCCAGCCACCATCTAGCTCACTTAGCTACAATCTCTGCTGGTTTTCACAGCTAGAAGTTATGGAGACTTTTCTCTCCAGCTCTGCAACCCTGGGCTGAGAAGGGGATGGGACCCCTTGCTACTCGGGGGGAATTCTGCAGCCAAGATATCCCTCCTGATTTTGAATAGTCACATACAGCCGTGGGACCAGCCTATTCCATGTCTCTGCTCCTCCTACTGCTCTCAAAGTGGCTTCTTCTGTATGTCTGTAGTTGTAGGACTTTGGTTCAGCTAGACTTTAGGTGATTCTCCGTGGTGGTTGTTCTGTTGTTTAGTTTTAGTTGATGTGGTCCTGAGAAGAGATGAGCACAGTGTTTATCTATTCCTCCATTTTGACTTGAATCCTTCTGAGATCCCTGATATGTAAGAATCATTGCATATTTTAACAGACCACATAATAAAAATAAACAGAGTCAAAATTATCCAATATTTCAGATCTCTTTCATCTACAAAACCTATATCTATCAAAATGATCATCTCCCTTCCTACTCATCTCTGTTTCATTCCATAGTTTCTCATTTTAAATTGAAGAACACAAGAATTTGCCTTATAAAATTGCACACACTGTTCTCCCCAACTTTAGCTTAGATTCCTCTGAAGATAAGCTAAATAAATTTGAAAAGAAACTATCACATTTTGTTAATTATCATTTGTCACATAACTTTTATTTGATCCTCTGCTGTCTTCAGTCCTTGATTTTATTCTTCCTACAAGAAGGGAAGAGCATATGGCTTCTTTCATGAATTGTCTAGAAGCTATCACATAAATACTGTGACATGTCATCAGAAAAAGCCAGAAGGAAAAACTAGACTAGCATCTGAATCATCTCTCAATTACTTTTACGAATAAGATCTGTAGGTGATCATTTCACAATATATACAAAAATAAAATCATTATGTTGTACACCTGAAATTAGTGTTATATGTCAATTATATCTCAATAAAAATAAACACTGTTGATAATCTACACATTGCAAAACTAATATTTACTAGTATTATTTCAGACCATGCTTCAGAAAGAACTGACATGTTTAATATTTTTTTTCATTTATTCATACAATTTTATTTCATTTCATTTCACTTTATTATTAGTTTCAGGTATACAAAACAACACAGTGATTAGATATTTATATAGCTCACCAACTGATAACACCAATAAGTCCATTACCCATCTGAAACTGTAGTTATGATACTATTATTGACTATATTCCCTATGCTATAATTTATATCTCATGACTATTTTTTCAAGTTATAGTTGACATTTACTATAATTTTATATTAGTGTCAGGTGTACAGTGTAGTAGTTAGACAATTATATAATTGATGAAGTGATACCCCCAATAAGTCTAGTGCCATCTGACACTATACATAGTTTTTACAATATTATTGACTATATCCCCAAACTGTACTTTACGTCCCTGTGGTTATTTTTAACAATAATTTGTACTTCTTAGTCCCTTCACCTTTCTTCCTCAGCCCCCAAGCATCTAGCAACTATCAGTTTGTTTTCTGTATCTATGAGTCTATTTTTGTTTTGTTTGTTCATTTACTTGTATTCTGTTGTTTAGATTCCACACATAAGTGAGATCAGATGGTATTTGTCTTTCTCAGTCTGACACATTTTGCTTAGCATAATACCCTCTAGGTCATCCATGCTGTCGCAAATGGTGAGACTTCATGCTTTTTTATGGCAGAGTAATACTCCATTGTATATATAAGTACCACAATTTCTTTATTCAATTGTCTATTGATGGGCATTTCAGTTATTTCTATATCTTGGCTATTGTGAATAAGCTGAAGTAAACATAGGGTGCATATATCTTTTTTGGATTAGTATTTTGGATTTCTTTGGATAAATACCCAGGAGCGGAATTGCTGGGTTATAAGGTAGTTCTATATTCAGGTTTTGAGGGACCAACATATTGTTTCTCATAATGGCTGCACCAACTTGCATCACCACAGTGGTGTGCACATATGAATTTTACCAAACCAATGCAGTCTCAGATTTGGTCCTTTGGGGAAGTGTTCAACACAAGAAAGATGAAACCCACCTGTAGGCTGCATGTGAGGTGGATTCCAGCCAGGGACAATGGCAGTTGTCCCTCCAGCCCTTGCCTCAAAGCCACACAACTCAGTCTTTGCCTGTATGTCTCTGGCACCTCTCGAGCTGCTGTGCTTCCACCAGAGCTGAGTGTTTCCAAGTGAATGAGTCTATGCACAAGCCCTATAAGAGGATATCTGGGTTTTCAGCCACCTTTTATCTCACTGTGCCAGACAGACAGAGTCCTTGTTGATTCTCACTGCCAAATGTTGTAGGTACTCCTCTTCCCAGCACAGGACCCCTGGGCTGGTGAGCCCGGCATGGAGCTGGACTCCTTCCACTTCAGGAGGAACCTCCACCACTGACGTGTCACTCCTGGTGTTCCAACCACTACCTCTGGATTTGGGGTCAGCCTGTGTCATGTTTCCATCCCTTTCACTAGTCTCAGTGTGGCCTTTTCTTTATATCCTTAGTTAAAGGTTTTTTTTCTGTTAGTCTTCAGGTGATTCTTGAGGTTGATTGTTCTATAATTTAGTTGTAATTTTAATGTGATCCTGGGAGACAGCTGGCATAGTATTTACCTGCTCTGCCATTTTGGACATACAATGTTATATTAAGTGTAGTGATACAGCAGCCTAAAACCATCATATTTCTTTGCTGTGAATTTCAAATGATAGCCGTCCAGATGTTTGGATGTTCAGGTATAATGACAAACTGTTATTGTTAAAACAAAGCAAAATATATACCAACTAAAAACATCAAAAAACAAATGACGGGTTTCTCATCTCAAACTCAGCAAAGTTTATTGACTAACACATTTTAACCATTGATACATCTTACCAATTTTTTATACTCTCCAAGTTTTAATTACCAGAGTGAAGCATCCTTTACTAATAATGAAAGGCCCAGATCTGCTGTCTCTTATGCATCTCCTTTGTTTCCCTCCCTACTGGTCTCTATTGCTAGTCTAGATATAACTTACACTGTTCTCAGTTGAAAGCAGATGATCTGATCTAGTCACAGTCCAATCCCATGCCTTCCCACTTTCTCTTTAACCTTCGGGCAAAGCACTTTAACTTGCTGCTTCTATCTCCATTCCTCTTATTGTCTTTAATGATTTATGTGTTTATCCTACACTAAAATATCATATAATAGCCCTAATATAGGCTATTATAATGTAATAGTCTATATCCTACAATAGTCAGCTTCACTACTGAAACATTGGAAAGCATATTATTTGAGAATATTACCAACCTCATTATTTAGAGTGTGCTGTATAACGATTCATAGAAGAAAAAGGGTTATAGATTGAGACATCAGGGAAGTCTTTCCTTTTGTTTAAGTATCTGTTCTCCTTTTTTTCCTGAACAACAGAACTGAGATTTCCCCCCATTTTCCTTTGGATACCAGAAAAGTGCAGAGCTGAACTTGTAGCTCTGTGTTAGAATAGTTATGCTCGTGTCTGCATGCTTCCCTCATTCCTGATATTTTCTATCTTATGTATATTTCTCCTGTGTCAATTACATATTTGCATTTTTTCAATTTCATTGCCCATGTTTATAAAATTTTGTAAATGATCTCTCCTCTTTGGTGCAATAGGGAGTTTATATATAAAGAAACAACATAAGAATGCCTCTTGAGCCATTGCTATTCAACACTGTCCTAGAAGTTCTAGGCAGAAAATATTAGAAAAGAAAAAGAAATAAAAGACATCCAAACTGAAAAGTAAAATTATTTCTATTTGCAGATGACATATTATTACTACATATAGATAATTCCAATGAATACATAAGAAAGCCCCTGGAGCTAATAAACAAATTCAGCAAAATAGCAGGGTCCATGATTAACATGCAAAGATAAATTATGTCTCTATAAACATATAAAGAATAATCTGAAAAGGAAATTAAGGAAGCCATTTATTTAATAATGGCATCTAAAGAAACAAAAATACCTAGGGATAAATTTAACCAAGAAGTTGAATGAACTACATACTAAAAACTATAAAACATGGATGAAAAAATTAAATAAAAATTAAAAAAACCTAAATAAATGAAAAGGCAATCAGTACATTGCTGTTGGGAATACAAAATAGTTCAGCCATTCAGGAAGCAGTTTGGCATTTTCTTAAAAAATTAAATATGGAATTACATATGACACACAAATTCCATTCTGAGATATACATCCAAAAGAATTGAAAGAACATACTCAAGCAATACAATTATATACAAGCTCACAGCAACACTATTCACAATATCCAAAAGGGGGAAACAACCGAAATGACATCAACAGATAAATGGATAAACACATTGTTGTATATACTTGCAATGGAGTATTATGAGTCAATGAAAATGAATAAGGAATGGATACATTATACAACTAGGATTTCTCAACTGGAAGGTAGGTGTAGGTATCAGGTTAAACTATAAAACGAGTGTTCAGAGTAAGCCTTCATGAAGAATGTCACAAGTTAAGGCAGATTTGAAAGCACTGGGAGAGATAACTTATTCACTTAAGCGGCTCACAGAACAGAGAGAAACACTTTACTTACCGGATTACTGGTGTATTATACAAGAATATAACTCAGAAACAGCCGGATAGAAGAGATGCATGGCGCAACATATGAGGAAAGGGTGCAGAGCTTCTGTAGCCTCTCTGAGCATCTCTGAGCATCTCTGAACTTAATTGTCAGACCTCATATACCCTAAGAAGGTTTAACATCACTTATGATTTTAATAGTGCTTCGCAATTAATTTAACATACCAAATAAACCAAATATTTCCCTTTTACATGGTGGGAGACAAATCCTTTGAGATGTTCCTGGGAACTCTATAAAATCCCAAAATTACTTTGAGGTCAAAAAGACATTATTTAGAATTTGATTTGGGTGAAGTTTGTAAAAATATCCATATAAACACAGTGACTAAGACTTTGAGGGCAAATACAGAAAGTTACATAGTTGTGAATAAAACTTGGCTATTTTATACTGAGAAGACTGTGTTTTCATAAGTAATCAAAGATCTAATAAAGATAATGTGAAGCACTCTAAATTATTTTGTAAGATACAAAATCTTTGCTGTTCAGAAAGATTTCTTAAAAGGTGAAAATATAAAACAAATAAAAACATCTTTAGTTTACAAATTTCTTATTTAGTATTTTTTTAATTTTTATTTAGGGCAGACCAATAATTTAAGAAACCTGTCTTCTTAATAGAGAAAAAAACATATTCTAATTTTTCACCAGTGCACTTTTGATACTAAACCTCATTTTTTAAAACTTACATAAATTCATTCCACTCTTAGCCAACGTGACCACACATAAAATTTACTTCCCAAGATTTCTTTTCCACAAACTTCTATGCCGTTTTTATATTGATTCAGATTCACTTATTTTTTGTTTTGTTTTTGTGTGTTTTTTTTTTTTTTTTATTCTGGAATAACCAGGCATTTTACTTTCCTTCCATAGTTTTCATACACAATTCTATCTTTTCACCTTTATTATCTCTAAGTTGATTTAATTACACTTATTGATTAGAATTCTTAACCCTTGGAATCCATCGTACCTAGTGAAAACTAAGAAGTAAGCAGGTGTGGATTGCCTTTTACACTAGCATTCTCTAACTTGGCAAGTTTATAAATACATTTCATAATGTTTTAGAAGTACATTCTTTCTCATAGTAAATTTTTCAATACGGCACAAATTTACTAATAGACCAAAACATCTTTAGTTACTCTGTAAAAGAAAGCCAAAAGTGCATAGCCCTATGTTCAATAACTTTATCTTATTTGGAAATCATCTAGATATTTAATGAATATCCATTATTTAACTTTTCTTAACCTTGTAACTTTAATATTTGAAGTTACCAAAAAGATTTTGGGAACTATTCTTAAGTATACATACTATCAAGAATAATCACTATTGAAAAGTTCAATATAAAATTTTATCTTTCTTATATCTATTTACTTGTCATTAACAATTATGTTTAGATTACTCAGGAAAATTCCATGAGACAATAAACAACTAACCAACATCTTAAGTTATTTTTCTTGCTGACAAATTCTTGAGAGATAACAAAAGTTACCATCCTCCCAAGACCAAAATGACTCCTACAGATAGCCAAAAACAGATAGTAGGACCCAAGCTTCAAAGAAAGTGCAACCTGCATTTTTATCCAGACATTTTTTAGTCCCCAAACATAATGTTTGAGTTGCCTGCATATGCAAGAATCAACAACCTGCATGCCACAAGCAGGCAGAAAGTCAAGCCAATTTCTCAGGACACAAAACAAGACAAACAAGAAAGCAAAAGCTGTCCCTGGGGCAAAAAGGATTGGTAACAAAGGAGCACCCAAAACCAAATTCACAAGAGTCAGGATTGGAAAGGACAACATGTCATTTTACTTTCCTTTCTCAACCAGGCACTGCAGAGGTCCAAGAGAACTGACCTTGGTGAGGACTGTCACAATTTGCAGCTTTCCCAGGATCCAATCTGCAGGCTCCCGAGTAAGTGGGGTTTAAAGTAGAGAATGCAGCCCCAGTATCTACCAGGATTTGCTAAGCTTTCTCATTAATTTTAATGTTCTTATACATAAAATATGCAGATGTTCTGAAAAGCAGCATGCTCAATTCTCTGAAACTTGAGGATCCCATTTCTTTCGTTAAAACTTGAGTCACTCAGAACCAAATGAATACCTAAGAGGGATATGTCACGCGACTGAGGATTTTGTGATGTTTTACAGTATACCTCACTGCACTGAAATTTTCTTAAATTAGGTGGGCAACCTAGTGTCATATAACCCACTATATGACCAAATTATCCTAGCATGAGGTCTTTGGTGATGAGCACTCCAAAAGCTTTTAACTGCCCACCTGTGCCCATCAATTTTGCAGCTTTGCTTCTGAGATTCCTATTAGATACATAACTCCTTTCACTAGGATATTTCTGTTTTTTCTTTTGAATTTTTTAAGAGTTTATTTGGGCCTGACAACATATGCAGGGGAGCAAGATCTCAAATGCTACAGAGAATAATAGTTTTGTAGCTTCTTTTAGGCATTTGAGATTAAGGAGGGAAGATAAGGAAGATGATATGAAGGTGGGAGAAAGCAAGACGGGATTGGATTAGAGGATAGTTAACAGGATTCTATGCTCTCTTGAGGGCAGTTATTTTAAAGGTGTGTTAACCTAGATGCACAGAAACAATGGACAGGGCTTGCTTAAGGCAAAAATAAACCTTTTAGTAAAGAAATTGTATGCCTGGGGTGTGACTATTGACCATCACCTGCCTAGTTAGGAATTTATAATCAGATAAATCTTTTGAGGTTCGTTTTCACAGAACCGCTTTTTTCATCTAGAGTAATAAGTCAATCTGAAGGATGCACTGATGATCAACCTTTTGCTCAGATACTGTGGTCTCACGGCACTAGAAAGGTTCATTCCTAAAAATTCTCAGTATTGACATCATCTTGTTGACCACTGGGGGTGGGGCAATACCGTAACCATGGGATCTGAGTTGAGGTGGAATGAATTTTTCCCCATGGAAGTACAGGTAAATGAAAGGCAGTCAGGTCTTACAGATTTGATTGCAAAAAAATACACTCTGGATTATTTATATCTTGTGAGCTATCATGATCCAAGTTTTGTCTTCTGTCTCATTTTTCTGTATTTGACATCTAGTATACCATTTACATAAGCCATAAAAAGAACATTAAACATTATCATATACATCTTTAGCTTGGCAAAAAATATAAAATGTTTCCTTTCAATGATGTCACTAATAAATTCCTTCATCTAATTTAAGTTCAGCTTAAATGCACTATGATGCATGAAGGCACGTAAAAACCAAAAAGTTGGCTGTCAGGGAACCAGGAAGAATCAAGCAGACATCTTAGATTTCCCATAGACTTGACTATTCACTTTGTTTACAACCATTCTGTACCCATACAATATGCTGTAGAAGTTTTTCATCACTTATTTTACATTGCTTCCCATGCAATTTAACATAAAAACAAGTTTTTGAGGTGTTCCAGGGGTCCTTCTCAAACACTGCGTAGTTATTCCTACATACATTAGATTTTAACCCTTGAAATCTCAACATCTAATGAAAACTAAAACGCAATCAATTAGCATGCTTTAGATTGGTAAATATATTTAAGACATTTAATAACCTCTAGAAATATATTTCATAGACATAAAAGTCAATTATTAACGTGGACTTATTTTTGTAAAACCCAGGCAAAATAAAGACATGTCTATTTTACTTAAACCAACGAACTTAAGCTAGTTTGTATTCTCTAAGGATTAATCTTAGATCCTGTGAACTGGAAAAGCATTTGAGTTAGTGTCTACATTTATGAGAATTTTAGAATAACCAATCCTTAGAAGCATTTGCTTAATTTTAATAATACCATCCAGATTAATAAATTATCTCACATTTATAACATCTATATCTGTATCTATATCTATACCTATATCTATATCACCTATACCTATACCTATACCTACCTATACACATATACATACAGACAGATACAAACAGAGACCTTTTAGTCCTGAGAAAAACTCACTTGTTTATAAAAGAACAACTGGATCCAAATTTTGCACTAGAGGCATTTACAATTCATATCTGTCCTTGACAAGTCAAGTTCCAAATGACTTTCCCCCTTTTAAAATAAGAACAGCCATTTTTAATATCTCAAAGAATTGGGTTGACATCCAAAGGATATCATACATAGGTCAGTATATTTATCTAAATCCTCTCTTTGAAGCTTCCAGAAACCAATTAAATATGTTTTCCATTCATTCTGCCTAATTTTATAGCAGGCTTTCCTAATTGTGCATGCAAAATATTAATTTAGAAGTCTCAAAGGGTCCTCCTCTCAGGCAATTCATGGAAGGCTGGCTGTGGTGGGCTTTGTTGGCCTGGGAGTCATGATTTCCCACGCTAATTTTGCAATTTGTATAATCTGAACAAATTTCCAGGGAAAACCAGCCCTTATATATGTGTCTTCAGACAAGCCAAATGCCTGTGGATATTTCTGTAGGACCTCTTTATGTCCTAGAGGACAATTTTTTCTCAGGCAACCCCACAAAGATTCTTAGTAACCTAAGAATACCTGAGCAAGGGCCAGCCAGTAAGGGCCTACTGGGCTCTGCTGGAACTGCAACACTTTCCAAGACACAGGCCTCACTTTCTGGTCCCTTTCTCTCAGAATGAACCCATTTTAGGGTGCCCTGCCCTTCTCCCCGGGGCTCCCACTGACTTCTCAGGGATCGGCTGCAGTACCAGAGATGACTCCCGGTACCCATCTCCACCACTCCGGATTCAGGGGCCTGAACAACTATTGTCACCCCACTGGCTATTCAGCTTGGGAAAGCAAGTGTCCTTTCTCTTTAGGGGATAAAGAGAGTTCAGTCTCTCATTTAACCAGCAAAGATTTTGTTCAGACTCTCATAAGGAATCCAATGAAAAAGCTGAAATTAAAGCAGGGACTCACTTTTTTTTTTTCCTTTTCCTGAGTTATCTCAATCCTTATCCACCTCAAAGGTTTCCTAAAAGCAGCTCAAATAAAGTCACGGCCTGCTACGTAAAGGAAGGATGCCCAAAATTCCAAGAGAAACTCACCCAGTTCACTCAATGTGGATGGGTAGCTGGTGGGGCACAGTGGGCTCTGGCTTGTGACTGACACCAGATCCGGGTCCGCGGGGTGGTCCTGGGGGGACTTCTTCAGAATCCTGCAGTCTATGCCAAGTAAATGTTGGCAAAAGAAACGTCCAAATCTGTAGAGAATTTTTATAAGAGTTTATTTGAGCCAAACTGACAACATATGCTGCAGAGCCCGATCTCAAATGCTCCTAGAATATTTCTTTATATTGGCAGATGCCCTGAGCGTTTTTAATAGTCCGATTGTGCCTCCTTAGCTTTGGATTTTGATGGTCAAAGCATTCTGAATTTCTCGTCTTTATTTCCCAAGTCCCCAGGCTCTCTATACTGTGGGCTTCCCTTGAGGCTCTGTAAGGCCCCTAACGGCTGACACTGTTGTGGATTCCCCATATGATTACCCCAGAACCTCTCCAGGACCCCAGAGTCTTTTTAGGAACAATAATATGAATATATACATACACGTTTTTAAAATAAACTCTCTTTAGATGAGAGAGTGCTGCAAGGGAGCCGCGCTCAGATCTGAGAGGGACTCGCCACCACCATCAGGACGCCAGGAGAAACGATGAGTAGAATGTTCCGAGGAAACCTCCCTGTGCTTCTCCCTGTCCCATGCGCCCTTAGCAGTCAGATTCAGGCCTCATCCTTGTCTCCACATCTGTTTAAAACATTATTAAAGAAAGCACTTTAGGGGATACAAACAAACTTCATGATGTAGACGGTCTCTTGACGGAGAACGGCAAAATGGGGCAGAAACCAGTAAGCTTTATAGGATAAAGATATAGCACGAAGAAGAGAAAAATAGAGAATATCTGATAGTCTGGGACCACAGAGCAAACCTTGTTTGGAGTGAGAAGGAACAAGGATATAAGAATAAAGCCCAGAGTTGGTTTGATGTTTGGGGATTGGCTGACTAGATATGCAGTCATACAACAGGGATACACTCTGGGAAATGTGTCATTAGGGAATTTCGTCGTCCTGTGAAATCATAGAATGCACTTACACAAACTGAAATGGCACAGCCTACTACACACCTAGGCTACATGGTATAATTGCCCCTGGATGGTATAAAAGCCTGTACCGCATGTTACTGTACAAAACAGCGTGAGATTAAATCAAGCACAAGAGAAAATGATGCAGTCAAGAGACTTGGTAAACACAAGATGTATGAGGCTGCTGCCGGTGTAACATGGCATGCTGTTCGCAGCAAACTCGTTTTGTATAAGTAGACAGTACACTCTAAAATAACAAAAAAGAGTTTTTGTTCGTCTTGTTCATTTGTTGCTTTCAGTTTTATATCCCACATATGAGTGAAATCATATGGTTCTCAACTTTTTCCATCTGACTTATTTCACTTAGTATAATAATCTCAATATCCAACCATGTTGTCACAAATGGTACTATTTCATCTTTTCTTATGGCAGAATAGTATTCCATTGTGTATATATATCACATCTTCTTTATCCAATCATCTATCGGAGGACACTTTGGTTGTTTCCATGTTTTGGCCACCATGAATAATACTGCAATGAACATAGGAGCACATATATCTTTACAGATAAATGTTTTCAGATTTTTGGGGTAGATATCCAGAAGAGGGATTGCTGGGTCATATGGTAATTTTATTCTTAATTTTTTGAGGAGCTTCCATACTGTTTTCTATAGCAGCTGCACCAGTCTGCATTCCCACCAGCAGTGTACGAGGGCTCCTTTTTCTCCACAGCCTCTCCAACACTTATTACTTGTCTTGTTGGTGATAGCCATTCTGAGTGTGAGGTGGTATCTCATTATGGTTTTGATTTGCATTTCCCTAACAGCTAGTGAAGTTGAATATTTATTCATATATCTGTTGGCCATCTGTATGTCTTCCTTGAAAGTGTCTATTCAGATACTATGCCCATTTTTTAATTGGATTGTTTTGTGTTTTTGTTATCGAATTATATGAGCTATTTATATATTTTGGATATTAGCCCCTTATGGGAGGCATGATTTGCAAATATTGTCTCTCATTCAGTTATCAACCAAAATTTATACTTTTTCAGTGAAGACTTGTGTTTTATATCATTGGAAATCTATTGAAAATTTCATAATGATTTGCAAATCAATGTAAGTACCCATTCTACCATTTCTTTCTTCAGTTTGTTTCTGAGTAAATTTGAATTACGCTTAGTTTTTTTCCAGTCCCTCTTGAAAGGGCTTTATCATTTGCTGTTACCTCTATATCATTTTCATTTCTGCTTATATGCTAATATCAGCTTCTCCCTCAGGAAGTGGGCTATGCACAAAGGCATGCCCTTCAAAGAACAAAGTTGTTCTTAAAATATCTCCACAGCTCCTATTCAATATCATTTGTGAACCCTGCAGAATACTAATGATGACTCAGATAAATAACAAATAACTAAACATAATTGGAATTGTTTCAAACATTGTTCATGGCTTACATCTTTTTTTTTTTTTTAATAGCAAAAACAATCCAGGATTTGAACAACTAATACCATGATTTCCACTTCTCATTTACAAAATAGGCCAGGCAAAATTACTAGAAGTTCTGGGACAGCATTCATTTCTTTAAAGTTTTATACTGAATATATATTTTAATTTTATCAAGCAATGGTTATGTATATTAAATTCTTGCTTGTCATCACTATGTTCAGTCATAAAAGCATACATATCTATAAATTAATGTCAGTTATAACAATATTTCTTGGGCTTTTAAATGCAATCTCATTTTAAGCTTAAGAAATGCAATCCAATGTGGTAGTAATTTATTTGGCATTTAAGAGAAAATGCCTTTTAGAAACCTTTACTGGGGGCTTTGGAAGGTGATATAATTCTTAAGCTACAATCTAACAACATTCAAAATTGTGAGAATTAAGTAGAAGTTTATTTTTGTGAGCCATTGACAGTGTGATGATATTGTGTGTGTGTGTGTGAAAGAAAGAGAAGAGAAAAAAGAGAGAGAGAGAGAGGGAATGAGGATTATTAATTGTGGTTCTGAATTTAAAATATTTTCTACCTCGGTCTTTCATATCTGATACATTTTATAATCCATTTTGAAGAATGTTTAAGGCCAAACTTTCATCAATGTCAAGAACAAGGTCAATTATGCAATATGTCTTTGTAAAGAGAATCAAGAATCATTTCCTGAATTATCAAATTAAATACCATTAAACTCTTGTTTATAAATATGGAATCCTTTCATAGTTCATGCTGTTAAATTTTCCCATGTGATAATTTACTTTGAAATATTTCATATAAAGAGCATATGTGTGTATATTATTGTTTACTTGTAAAAGAAGTGTTAAAGATAAACTGAGGCTTATTAAAAATTTGAAGAGTTTATTTGAGCAAATGTGGATTTGAATTGGGCAGTACCCAATTGAAAGTGGTTAGGAGGGTTTTGCCCACGGGAGCAGGGGAATGACTTATATAGAGAAGGTGTGGAAGTGGAGAAAGGAAAAAAAATATTTGATTGCTTACAGCCTAGTGAGCTGGCTAAGATTTGTTGTCCTTAGTGTTTCGATTTCATAACCTTGAGGTATTCATAGTCTTAGTTAGATTTTGGGAGGTCGCCACAGATTAGAGCCACCTCAGTCAAATGGCCTCCTTATTTAATTAATTTATCATTAGTTAGTATTTTGAAACATACTAATCAGGAATCCAAATTTCAGAGATAGCTATTGCCAAATTATTAAAATATTGAGATAAATCTTCACATAACAGTTCATTAATTAACACACAATTTTAGAAATAATGTTTTTAATGAAATGACAGCTATTCAAGATATGTGGTTATTTAGAAAGATTTTATGGGCTCCAGTGACCACACATAAATGAAGTTTATGAATCTGGTAATACCAACAGCCTAATTGTTCCAGTTCCATAGCACTGGCTTGTCATGGGACTCGTGTTTAAAAGAAGTGTCTGTTCCTCTTCTGAATCTGGAGACACACATGTCTTCATATGGGATTCTGTTTTCATTTCACTTGGGTAGATCCCTAGGAGTGGAGATTACTAGGTTGTATAGTAATATTAATTTTTAACTTTTAAGTTTAAAATTATGTACTTAGAACTTTAATTTGTACCTCCATTGTTTTGTAGCTTGCAGTGTACAATTCCTGCACTTTTTTTTGTTAAATTTATTCCCAAATTTTTCTTTTTGGTACTGTTGTGGAAGGAATCTTTTCTTAACTTTATTTTTAAATGGTTCATTGCTAATATATAGAAATGAAATTAATTTTTTGTGTGTATATTTATCTTATATCACAAGAAAACACTCATAGAAAATCATGGAATTTGTGAAGTTAAGCTAGTTTTACTTTTTTCTTTCCTACATGGATATTGTTTTTCCCATCTTTGCTCTGGCTAGGAGCTTTGTTACTGTCAAATAGAAATAGTGAGAGAGTGATCTCCTTGTTCTCTTCTTGAAAAGATGGAAAATACTCAGTTTTGAAAATATGGTGTTAGCTCTAGTTGTTTTTGTTTTCTTTTTTCTCTTTAGATGTTTTTCATCCTGATTCAGAAGTTCCTTTCTCTGTTCCTGGTTTGTTGAGAATTTTGTCTTGAATGAATTTTAAATTCTTCTTCATGATTTTTTATTATGTTCGGTACATCTATTTCTTCTTTTGTTAATGGAATATATTTGACATGCAACATTGTGTAAATTTAAGGTGTACAACATGTTACTTTGATACATTTATATACTGTAATATGGTTGCAGTCATGGCAGTATTTATCCCATTACATAATTACAGTACAGTATTGTTCTCCATTTTCATTATACTGTGCATTCTTCTTCATCTTTTGAGATGGCCATGTGGCTTTTGTCATTCATTCAACCAATATGATTTACAACAACGTTACTTTGTATGTTAACCCATCTTGGCCTTCTTGGGATAAATCTCACTTGGTGATGCTGTAAAATCTTTTTTATATATTGCTATATTCAGTTTGCTAGTATTTTGTAGAATTTTTAATCTATATCTGTCGGGGATATTTGTCTGTATTATTTTACTTTTCTTGTAATCTTTTGGTTTGGCATTTTATCAGGGTAGTATTGATATAATAGAATAATATAGGAAATGTTCCTTCCTTCTCTGTTTTCTCTAAGGTTTTTTTTTTTTGAAGGCTTGATATTATATTTTCATTAAAAATTTTGTATATTTCAGCAATTAACTCATTCAGGCCTGATATTTTGTGGGAGACTTTTAATTAGTAATTCAATTTATTTACTTTTTATAGGTGTATTATAATTTTCTGCTTCTCTTGAAAAAAAAAGAAGTTTCAGTAATTTGTATCTTTTAAAAAAAATGTCCAATTCATCTAAGTTGTCTAATTTGTTCACATACAGTTGTTCATAGTATCCTATTATAATGCTTTTACTTTCTTTAGGGTTCACTGTGATAGCTACTTTTCAAATTTTGAGTTTGGTATTTTTGCTTCTCTCATTTTTAATTTGTCAGTCTAGCAAAAGGTTTTTCAAGTTTGTTGATCTTTACAAAGTACTATCTCTTTTGCTTTGTTTATATCCTTTATTGTTTTTCTGCTTTCTATTTTTAATTTCCATTCTATCTTTAATATTCCTCTTTTTGCTTCTACTGGGTTTAGTTTGTTCTTCTTTTACTAATTTCTCAAGATTGCAACTGTGATTTGCGTCTCTTCATTTGTTTTTTATTTGTATTTACTATAGGCATTTGGAGCTTGTTATGAACTGAATTATATACCCCTCAAAAATTCACATGTTGCAGCCTTACTCCCCAATGTGACTGTATTTAGAGATAGGGCCTTTAAGGAGGTAATTAAGCTTACATGAGATTAAAAAGATGGACCCCTCAGCCAGTAGGATTGGTGTACCTTTAAAAAGAGGAAAAGATACCAGAGATGAGCATACACACAGGAAATGCCCTGGGAGGACACAGAGAGAAGGTAGCCATATGCAAGCTAATGAGAGAGGCATCAGGAGAAAACAAACCTGCGGACACTTGGCTGTTCTGGATCTCCAGCCTCCAGAACAGTGAAAAAAATAAATGTCTGGTATTTATGCCACCTGTAGTATTTTGTTCAGCTACCCTAACACACTAATGCAGAGCTAACATTTTTCCTGTAAGTGTGCCTTTAGCTGCATCCCATAAATTGTGATATCTTGTAATTTTGTTTTCATTTAGCTCATAACTTTTTCTAAATTCCCTGTAATTTCCTCTGTAAACCATAAATTATTTTAAGTGTTTTGTTTAATATCCATTTTTACATGTAGATTTCCCTAATTTACTTTTATTGTTATTCCTAATTTAACTTCAGTTTGGTCAGAGAACATACATTGAATGATTTCAATGATTTTACATTTATTGTGGCTTATTTTATGGGTTACCATATGGTCTATGTTGGGCTATAGTGTTCTTTATTGGCTTTGGAAGAATATGCCTTCTGCTATTCTTGGGTAGTGTTCGTTCTATAGATGTTATTTAGGCATTTTTGGTTGATAGTGTTTTCAAGTCTTTTTAAGTCTCCTATATACTTATTGATATTTTTGTCTACTTGTTTCTACTCATCTGTGGGAGGGGATTATTCATGTCTCTTAGTTATTGTTGAATTGTCCATATTTCCAATCTATTCCATCAGATTTTACTTCATATATTTTGGGTCTTTTTTATTATTTACACATATATTTATAACTTTTATATCCTACTGATATAAATTGACCCTTAACATTCTAAAATGTCTTTTATATCCAATGATTTATTTTTGTGTGTGTTGAAGTTTACTTATTTTGTTTTAGATATTAATATTGTCACTTAAGGTGTTTGATAGTTACTAGCTACAAAATACATTTTTCTTATATTTTTACTCTCAAGATATTTCTGTCTTCAAATATAAGGTGAATTGTGTGTTTCTTTTAAACAGCATAGAGTTGTATCTTTCTTTTTATTCAGTCAGATGATTATACCTTTAGTTTGGAGTTATTTCATTAACATTTAATGTTGTTATTGATATGATTGGATATGCCTGCTATTTTATTAACACATATATAAAACTTTTATATTAAATATATAAATAGATGTTATAAATACATACAAAATATGTATTTACATATATCATGTATGTAAAAATAACCTCATATCTTGTTTCTCTTTTTTTTTTTACCAGCTTCTTTTGTATTAGTGGATATTTTTTATGTATCATTAAATTTTCCTTGTATTCGTTTTTCTTTTACTCTACTTTTTGAGTTATTTCTTTGTTTTTGTTTTAGAAATATATAAAACATTTTATATAAATATAAAATATGTATGTATATGTGTTTATAATATTGTTGAAGGTAATATATTTGAGGTGATATATCTAATTATAGGAGAAGGGTCAATGTGTGTGTGTGTGTGTGTGTGTGTGTGTGTGTATCTTTTCATGTCTTTTAAATGAGTTCAGAAAAGAAATTTCAGAAAGGAGAAAATATATTACAGTCATTTATAGTTCTGTACATAATTATCCTTTCCTAGTATTCTACATTTCTTTCTGTGGTTTTGAGTTACTTACTGCTGTCTGGTAGGATTTCTTTATAAGCTCAACAATACAATTTTATAATTATTGTTTTATGCAATTTCTTTTAAATATCTTTAAAGATAAAAAGAGAGAACGATAATTATATTGCCTTTTATAATTATCTGCATGAACATCTTTATAAGTGCTCTTTATTTTTTGAGTGGATTTGTTTTGCCAACTAATGTCATTTTCTTTTATCTGGATTAATTTCCTGTATTTCTTCTAGACTAGTCTGTTATGAAAGAATCTCATGCTTGGTTTATCTGGGGACGTCTTTATTTCACCTTCCATTGTCCTTTTGAAGGATAATTACACTGGATATAGATGTTTGGTTGACAATTTTTCTTGTCCCCCAGACCCCCCCCCCCCACAGAATATGCCATGTCATTGTTTTCTGGCCTCCACTGCTATTTTTTGGCAGCTATTACTCTTATGTTTCCCTTGCACATAAGGATTTTTATTTTTCTTCTGCTCTCAAGGTTTTCTTTTATTCTTTGTCATGCAACATGACTATGATATGTCTAATTGGTAATCTCTTCATACTACTTCAAGTTTGTGGAGCTTATTGGAAATATAGATACATTATTTTAATCAAACTTAGAAACTCTTTACTTCTGTTTTGCTTTTCTTTTGAGCACCCATTATGTATATGCTGGTCAATTGCTGATGTCTTCCAGGTCAATGAGTCCCTATTACTTTTCTTTTCTTCATACAGGATAGTTTCTATTGATCAGTCTTCAAGCTCGTTGATTCATTCTTCCACCTCAAATCTATTGACCTTTTTTTAGTGGATTTATATTTCACTTGTATATTTTAACTCTAGAATATCCATTCTGTTTTTAAAAATCTTTATCTCTCTATTGATGCTCTCTATTTGATGGTTCACTGCTGTCATGTATTCCTGTGATTTTTCAATCATGGTTTCCTCTAGTTCTTTAAAGGTTCAACCTATGGATACCCTCAAACAATTTTATTGAGTTCTCCTTTGTTCTGTTCATAGGTTACAATTTCTGGTTTCTTTTCTTTTCTTTCTTTCTTTTTTTTTTGCACATCTCATTTTTTGTTGTTGTTACTGTTGAAAAATGCACATTTTAGATAATGTATTGTAACAATTATGGAATCTTATTTCCCATTCTGAGGTGGTGTTTGTTGTTGCTCTTTCTGTAGTTGTTTGTTTTTTTAGTGACTTGCTTTACCCAATTACCCTCAGAGATGGCCTCTGCTTCTGTTTTTTTCTTCCGTCTTTTTTAGTTATATTACATTCTAGCCAGTCTTTTTAGGGTAGCTCTTGGGTCAATATTCCTTAGTTGTCAGCAAACAATTAGTCAGTCAGGAATTGTACTTAAACATCTTGAACCAGTAAGTCTTTCACCGTTGTCCAGGGGAGCTGTGTGTAGATTGGTGAATGCATTAAAAATTTAGAGTTTAGAGATGTTGCTTCCATTTTTCACAAGCTTCATGTTGATCCATGGATGAGTAGCTTACTTAGGTCCTTTCTGGTCTGCCGTGAACAGATATTTAGATTTATGCATGCACGAGCTTTCCATAAAAATAAGAATAACTAGACTCTTAAGAGAATATTTTGCTGTATCTTTTTCTTGAGTTCAATGATTTGTCCCAACTAGTATAGAAATATCAGTACAGTTATCATGTTGATCTGCCCTGATCATTTTACATTGGATTGTTAAGGTTCTTGACAACGTCTCTGGGATTGGAATTTTCCAGGCTTTGATCCCAGTAAACTCATCTCCTTATTCTACCAGTTCTCCCTGCCTGCCCCACTACAGTAGAACATCTGTACTGATGAACTAGGGAAGAAAGTGTCAGGAATAGGCCCAGACAAAAACACTATAGACTTCCATTTTTCTTATTGTGAATCAGTACATTTTCTTGAGTAAGCCATTTGCCATCTGACTTTTTTCAATTTGCAGAGTCTTTAAATGGTTGTTTGGCCAATTCTGTCCAAATCTGTCATTGCCCTTTTGGGAGAGGATTTGCTAAACTCCCCATTCAGCCACTCTGACAGTCTTTATGCCCCTTTAATTTTTGTAGTCTCAGTATCTCTCATGACATTGGTGATAATTTATAATCCCTCCCCAAATTTGGAACTAATAGAAGTCTTAGCCAGATACATGTATTTTTCTTGGGGTTCATTGATTCTCTTTGAGGCTATGGCAAGAAACCTGTGTTGTGATGATCAGTTCTTTGTATTTAGACTTTCAATATCACTTTCAAAGAATTCTGATTCAATGTCTGCAGAATTCTCTGTAATTTTAACTGGTTTTAGAGCTATGTATTGTTATTCGGATTTGCACAGATCTATGAAATACTACATTTAAATAATTTTATTTTTAAACTTTTTTTTTGCAAATGTCAAGAGCTGCATTTAACTAACAAGAATTGATACTACCGTACAACATGTTCTCTAATTTTTATCTCTATCTTTTCAACATTGTCTTCGTGATTTGTGTTGGGATGGGCCAATGATTTTATTATCAGGGAAAAAGCTGCTTTGAGATTACCTGTAAACTAAAAGTGCCTTTCTTATTCAACAAATCTGAAAACCCAGCTTTGGTTTTAAAAATGTGTCTTTTACTGCTTTTAATAAATTACTCTCATTTCATTGTGATCAGCAAGTCTAAGTTGGATGAATTTTTAGAAACCAGTCTTTCATGGAAAGAGAAAAAAGATTGTGGACACTGTCACTTTAGGACAAAATATACATAAGCTCTGGGATACTCTAAGTTTCACGTGTGGCCTTCTAATTTTGAGCTCTTCACTGTGATGACACTGTCTATTCTTTCCAAAAGGCTCTGTCTTCTACCGGTGCCACTTCTGCCCATAGTTATTCTGCCCCCAGTTCTCTGTCAGTTCCTACTTTGCTAAATTTAAAGCCGAATAATGAGGTCTCCCAGATGGCCTCCTTCTTCAAGAACTTTAGAAAGCTGAGACTTTTTTAAATGTTCAAACTGCATCTTACTTTTAATTCTTATGATAGCATTAAGACACTTTGAATAAAAACAAGAATGGCTGGTCTGGAATTCTATGTCAAATTTTAATAAGAAGTGTATCTCACCGTATTTTGATTTTTGTTTCAAGTGAATTTTTATTAAGCAATATAGCAAGCCTGATTTTTATTTGGGTAAACTTGTCTTTGAAAAGATCATTTGAATGGATTGAAAGTTTTTGTTTTTTTTTTTCCTTTTATGGTATGTGGGGCTATATATTTCTTAGAGATAGACATTATTTCTTGGGGCTTTATTTGAATTGTTGTCCTACTTTTGGAAAGTATTTCATCTTACATTAAAGAAAATCTGATTGTACTTTTTGGTAATGCCCTAATTTTATACACACAATAAGAAGACAAATGGCTTTTTCAGAAGTGACATTGCGTCACATGAAAGAGATATGGGCTTTTCTCTTTAGGTTATATTGAAATTCAAGATCTATATACATAATACCTGACACCTCTGGTAGAGCGAACATGCAGCTATGTACAGTACAGGCCTGTGAGTTTAATGGATTCAACAATTGGTTCCATTTAATCAGCTATCCTAGGGAACCACTAATTGTGTTGCTTTTCAGAAATGCAAGAAGCTTAAGTTAATGGATTTCTGCTTTCAGCTTTGCCTCTAACTTCAAAAGATATAGAAGCCTAACTATTATCAGGGTTTAATGCATATAAAATATTGTAAGAAGTTGTATGAAACCCATTTAATTTAAATGAGACAAATGGAAATATGGCTTATCTCATTTCTAGTTTTTTTGGTCTCAACTCCCCTCTAACTGTGGTGCCTCAAATAGCAATACCCAGGTCTAGAATAAAAGATACCAGGCTTTGTATGGGTTAAAGTTAAATAAATCATTCTTTGGTGTGTATCTAAGTGGGTTCTTTATGCCCAACAAACCTAGATCTAAAGGAGATAAATGAATGTGCTTGAGATTCCCTTGAGAGTATATTATTGTCTTCATGGGATTTAAATCTGTATTCATCTGTGATGATTAACTCCTCATTAGGGATGATGAAAACCAAAAAGAATCTCTTTTTTGCATTTCTCTTTGAATATATGGTTATAGTTAATTGAACTCAACAATTATTTTGCATTGATTGAATAGTGGGTAGAATTATAGGTCATTATAATTGGAAGGAACCTCAGAGCTTACCACACAAGTTATATGCGATATGTATTTATATCTATACATTAAGACAAGTAGTTTATTGACCTGACAAAGATGAAGGATCAAGATCACCAAGTAGAAATCAGGCATCCTAATTTAAATTTAATATTCTTTCTAATACATTTAATTATCTTTTTATCTCTAAGTACTAACGATATTATTACATCTACATTTATTGAACAGTTAATGTGAGCTAGGCATTTCAATATACAACATCATGTTGAATAGTGATTTTTGCATTTTACCTAATAATAATTTACACAAGATTTGCTTAAAAGATATAAAGGCTGGTTAATCAATCATCACTCAAATCTAGTCCATATGAGACAAGGCTAAAGAATTATAAGAAAGCCTTTTCCTTGATTTATATGATAGAGCTAAGCATTATGTGTTCTCTTCCCATTCCTGCACCCACCTCTGACTCCAAGACAAATGAGATGACATCAAGAGACTTCTTTGAGATATTAGGAGTGGTAATCTCTAAGAGGGAAGATCTGCATATTACCTCAGGGTCAAGTTTAACCCTTGATACATTCTTCTTGAGTGATGCACATGATAATTATTAATATATACTGACATATGTCCTTGTAATTTGGGAGGCTTAGAGACTCGTGTCTGACTCTCTTCTGGAGAATTCAGAATGGGTGGGTTGGCTGATCAGCTATCAGTGGCATGGAATGAAATGAGTACATGAATGAGTATGGCTTGCTTTTCCAGGTTTTGAGTTTTTGGGTGAGCTATATGCACAGTGAAGAAAGTAGCCAGACTCAAGCTTCTGGAAAGTATCCCATGTAACAGGACTGGCTGATGAAGTAAGAGGATCTAGGGATATAGAAAATGGTCAAGAGCAGAGTGAGTATTGCAAGGGTTGACTAAAGGGTGTGACGTGTACATCAAGGAATAGTGTAGAGAAGAGCATTTACCTGGTTGAGGGGTTGGACTTGGAGTGGGGGCAGGGCTGCTGGAAGCACTCACAAGAAAGTGCTACAGGAATGAGAAAAGTGGCACGTGGGTAGTACCATCACCAAGGTTATTAAAAGTCAGCTTACACTTTCACCTGTCATGTAAGACACTGACTTTTCCATCCGATTCCTTTTCTCCATCCCTGTCCCTTGAGAGTGAAGGTGTTAGTGGCAGTAGAATGGTTAGAGAAGAATTTGGAATGAGGATACTAAAATAAAAGAGGGAACTTTTCTTCTTTACAAGAAGTCTCTGAAACCAAGAGTCAGTCTGAAATTGAGGCTAGAAGGAAATGCTTTGAAATGGATGACAGATAGATTTGAGTTAAATGATACTAAAATTTTAATACAGAAAAATAAATGTTATAATATCTCAAAAACCAATGGGAAAAAAGTCAGAGATCTGCCTGATAGAGTCAAACACTGGGAAAAAAAAGATCCCACATAAGTTTGAGGAAAATAGTGGGAGAAATAGGAAGAAAAATTAATAATGTGTAAGTCCTCTATGCAGAAATCTACAAAATATTAAGAAGAATTAAAATAGCTGAAAAGATGAATGGAATATTCAGTATCATTAAGATGTCAATTCTCCGCAAATTTACCATGGATTCAATGAAATCATATCAGGAGTCATCCAGTTATTCCATTTCAAACAAAGATTTTAAAATGTGTATGTAAAGCCAAAGGACTAAGAACAGCCGAGATAATCCTGAAGAAGGACAAAGTCAGAGGATTTATATACTGGCTGATTTTTTGTAAGGCTAGAGAGATTGTGCTAGTGTTCTATTGGCAAAGGGTAAAAAATAGATACATGGAACAGAATGAATTTATAGCAAAGCAGACATTGGTGTACAATGGAGAGAGAAAATCTTTTAAATAAAAATGTTCAATTAAATAATCATTACAAATACATCTTGATTCCCTACTTCATATTCCATATGTACATATCTATTTTAAATGGATTTCCAGCTAGAAAATACTAGAAATAAACCTAGTATTAGTATAGTAGTAATAGTATATCTTGTCCATTTTGGAGAGACACATATTTAGAAGAAAAGCTAAGTATATTCCCCATCTACATTGGGGTACATAATATGATTTAAACAGGACACACACACACACACACACACACAAACACACACACAAAAAAAAAACTAAAGGAAAACATTGATAAACTGAACTAAATAAAAACTAAAAAAATATTTTTATTAAAACGTATGAAAGAGTGAAAATAAACTAAAATAGAAAAATAAAACGACGCAATACACGGACACTATCAAAATGAATCTGCAAGCCTACTGCTTTTGTTTTTTGTTTGTCTGCTTGTTTTTTCTGCTGAATTTACTGAATCAGCTTTTAAGTCAGTGATCTTAATCCTCAATGTCATGCAATGGCAGAGGGAATTCAAAGGTCTTCATAATAATGACTGCTACTTCTGCTTCTACTATTATGACTGTCTTTTTCTTTCGAACCCCCCTTATACACTAGTTACTGCACAAGGCACTTTTTACAAACATGGAAACTTTAGCCAATGACCCTGTGCACTGGTTATTACCCTTCCTCCATTTTACAGATGAGAAAAATAAATGAGACACAAACAAAGCAGAATCAGAATTTAAACTCAGAAAAGATTTCTGCTCTCAGACCATTTCTGAGCTTTTATAGTTTAGTTTATTCTTCATTTAACTTTTAAAACACTACTATAATTGAATATCCACACAAAAACAATGGCAAGTAGTGAGAATGTTATGATTATAGTCCTTCACTCATTCACTACTGCATATATAAATGTCAGCGGAGTGTTAACCATTGGCCCCTACTAATTATGCTGGTCTGCCTCTCAGAGGATGGATATTAAGAAACAGAACAGAAAAAAATCATTTGTAGTGTAAGGCAGCTTATCTTTTTTTTTTTTTTTTTTTTTTAATGTGCCTGGTAGGATTTGTGATCAGCAGAAATTCTCCCTGTCCCTGTCTGTGCAACTAATAATACATTGTCACAAAAGGTCACAATAGGAAAATGCCATTTGGGTGGAGTCCTTTATAGTTAAACAAGCTAGGTAAATAGCAATTAGAGCAAATGTTTCCTTAGGAAGAAGCTAATTCTAAGGATTTATTAGGCATTGAAGTGATTGGAAACCATGCTCTATGCAGGTAATGGTAGGTCACATCGTCTCTAAAATGTGTGTGTTTGTATATTCTAATAAAATGGTGCATATATGCAGAAAGTTACTTTTTATATTTCCTTATATCAGTGAATTTTTTATATTAACATATTAGTAGTAACAGTTCATTCTCTAGATCATTTTATTGTAAATTCATGACCAGTGGTCTGTCAATTAATAACATTTGTACTTCTTCATGTCCAATCTTTATCATTTTCTTCATTTACTATTGTACTCATTAGAACAGCCAGAATATTATGAAGAGATGATTGTTGTCATTTACATTATGTCCAATTACAAGAGCAAATATACCAATATCTCAAATTAAGAGTAATGCTGCTATATTTTTTATAGGTACTTTTTATCAGATTAGGGGAACTTTTACTACTTTTTTGTGGAATTATTATTATTGTTATTATTAGGTGTTGAATTTTATCCAAGATTGTTCTGCATCAGATTAGATGCACATTTAATTTTTGAACTTTTTAATGTATTGAATCATAACTATTGTTTACATATGATGAATCAGCTTGATCAACAAACTTGTGCTTTTGATTATTTTTCTCTGATGTAGAATTACTTTATTTTTTATTTTCTTGATTTCTGCTTTTATCTTCTTTCTTTACTTCAAATTTATTTGAATTTATTTTCAGTGGTGATGCTAGTCTTACTCCAAAAACTAATTCACAAATAGAAGCAGAAATACTATTGATCTTTGTATTTAAAATTTGAGGCAATCAGTAAACTGTTTACCTTGGAATAACGGGATGACTTAAATTTTGAGACTAAACTATCTTAACAAGGACAAAAAAGAGCAAAATGTTTTAGGTATGTACATTTTATTAGTAGTCATTCCAGAGATGTGAATATCATTGCATGCAATCCCACAAAGAAGAATATCGTTCTTCCCAGATTTTATATATAGTCATATTCATAGAATTATATTACAAATGAATATCAAAACAAAATTTTATAATTTGAGAGTTTCTCTGTCATTATTTTCTTATGTCTTTTGCTAAAAATGTAATTTTGCTTGTATAGACATTTTTTTGAGTTTAAAATACATTTTTGATGCAGAGACTATCATTTCTCCAAGATTTTATAACTTACAAATTCTGTAGGCAAGGTTTTAAAGCCAAGCCAAGCTGATTCTAATCACTTCTTTGATATTCTAATTTTCTCCTTTGTTGTGTGTGCTTTTTTCCTTTTGTTTTTGGCATGAAGACATTATCATCTAACATCTGTTCATGCATTATCCGTTTTTTATTGAAAACTTTCGCAGGTCTGTGTCTCATAGTTAGCGTCTACACTTCTACCACCACCATCATCCAAGGCAACTTCAAGAGCCATGTAGTATACTTATAAAGTAAAATACAAAAATTATGATTGTTTGCTTCTTTTGCCAATTTTAGCTGCCAATGTTCTTCATTTCTATTCTAATTCTGGTGCTCAATTCTAATACCTCATTTTGGCCATAGGTGAAAGTATACTAACTTCAAAATTATAAACTCCAATACCTTAATATTTGCCCTGAACCACACATGCTTCTTGCTGTCAATTATTTTATTATTTTCATTTTAATAATAACCCCAATGTCTAAGTTTTAACCTCTTCCTAGTATGCCATCACCTTTCCATGACTTTGTCTTATCTATCCAGAGTAGGTCACGTAACACATCTTTTCAACTACTCATTTAAAAGTGTGGGTAACATTATCATTCCATTGTCTTTTCCCTTCTCCTGTCCACATAAGCACTAATCATATGCTATCTCTGCTCCAGCACTCATGTCTGCTAAGAGCTCTAGGAGAAATACATACAACTATGAGAATTGTTTATAAAGAACATCAAGATCCATACACACAGCTGGGTCTCTAGATTCATTCATCCAGGAAATATTTTATATGCTCTTGGTCAACTCCCTTTCCAATTTCCCATGTGACTCTTTAAACTTTGACCACTGCTCTTAAGTATGTCATGTCACCCCATTATCCTTTTCCCCAGTAGAATAGATTGTGGTCACAGTACATTCAGTGGTCACATTAATTACATTCTCTGCAAAATTTCAAATCAGTGACTATAGTTTTCTTCAACCCTTCTTTAACTTTCATGATATTTTTCTTCTAGATTTTGATCTATCTTTTATTTTCCTGAGCATTCTTTCTTACTATCTTTTGAGCGATTGCATCCTTTGATCATAATTTAAATTTTGGTGTCCCTCATTGATTCTTTTCTTATTCTTATTTTATTTTATCTCAAATATATATATAAACGTCAGTTTCAGTCAGTTCAAATGCTACTTTATCATTCTGATGCCAAATTCTTATCTCCTTCTCTCCTAAAGTCAACATCCATACATCAAAATTATTTACTGGATATTTTGAGGTATCTCACATTTCCCTCAAACTCATTACCTTTTCTTGCATACTCATTCATCCCAAAGATTCATTACCTTAGTGAAAATCATCATTGCCCAAGTGCCCAAGCCAAAGAACTACATGTCACCCTCACCATTATGTCCTGGACTGTAGCAACACTATTCTAGTCTTCTAACAGCTATTGCTGTTGTTAGTGCAGACATTATAGACATATATCCATCTCTCACCTGCCATTACAAACATAGTTTTAAAAAATTAGGATGTGATTATAACATTGTCTCCTTAAAATTGTTCAATGTTCACTAGGCAATATTGTAAACTTCTTAGTATGGTATACAAGTCCCCATTCTCCGAACTTTGCTCATCTCTCGGTTCATCTCAGTAATAATTCTGCCCAGAATGCTTAACATTTTCTCTTATAAGCAGCCATTCATTATGAATACACCTTTCATATTCACCAGTATACAATTAAAGATCATCGTCTCTATTAAATTATATGAACTTCCCCTTCTACAGCTAGTTTTGCTGGGTTTATACATTCCCTCATTCATGTCCAACTATTGCACATTCACATTTATATAGTAACAACAGAAATGTGCTCTTACGAATACATTGGCTCATCTACTATTTCAATAGTTCCTTCAGCGTAGGGAGCAGATGGTGATTGTTTTTTATTATCAGTACCTGATACTTAGTAAATTTTCAAAATATATTTGAATCAATAAATTTTTGTGCAGTGCAGACAAGACTTTTAGAACATTATTAGTATCATAGAGAAATGTCTGGAACCCATGATTACAGAAGAAGCATAGACTCCCTTTTGAAAAATGTCTATATATCCAAATAGTAGGTACCATTGTTTTTAAAATTATGAATGTAGGATAGTATGCTTTGTCAATTGATAGGAAAAGAAAAAACATAACAAAACCCCTCTCTTTTTAAAGTACTTAAATACTAATCAGGGGAGAGAAAATGAAATTCTATTCTCTAGAATACGAACACCTTGAATAGTACAATCAGTATGATTACTCAAAAAAGTTCTAGCTATAAGAATTATAGATAAAAGAGTTAAAAATACACAGTCGACACAAGTAACTGAAATAAACAAATTAGCATGTTCTGGTTTTGGTATTTAGGAGAAGGCAGGGCATTTGGAGAATGGTTTCATTTTATAACTTTTGTGTCACTGTGTTGGTTGCACTTTCTCAACTAATCCCAATTTAATTTATCTGAAATTATTATAATGGAAATATTATAAGATTTCCTTTTCTATATTAAGCCAACTCTCAGAACTGAATTGTTGACCAGTAGAAGATGAGAAGTATACGAACTAAAAACATGAGTAAATGTGGCTAGTTACGAGCACTAAATTCTCTCATATCTTCTAGAATGTATTACATAAACATTTTATTCTTAATAATGGTTAACAACTGTATGATTTAAGGACTATTTTTACCTCACATTTGACTTTTTTTTGAAAGTGCAAGGTGTACATTTCAGTTTTATTTTTCACTTGAGTTCACAATCTTACTAGGTCTGAATCAAAAGACTACAGGTTCCATGATACATGAATACTTTGGTGTTTCTTTCAACTTCTGCATGCACATAAAAATACATGATGACAAATCTGTGTGTCAATAACAATGGAGTTACAAGTCAATCCTTAAAGACTGGCATCTGAGCATTTGGCATCAGATTACCAGTCATTTTTTCATGTGTAACTGAAATCAGCAAGTCAGAGAAGAGCACCTTTCAAACTCTGAAATAAACTCTCTGGTGATATAACCCAGCTGTCGGCAGCAGAGAGGGTCACGAGTTTGTCAACTGAGCTAGAATACATAAGTTGAGAAATGAGCAACTGAGTTGAAAACGGAAATGCTATGCTTTCTTAGAGGCAGAAAGCAAATATGACATGGTGATAAGTTCTGGAAGGAAGTACAGATTCTTACATTGTGTAACTATGGTTCCTTCCATTTTTGACATGAATTTATTTCATGCCACAAAAGAAGCCACAATTTTAAAGACACTTTGAAAAGCATCACTAGATGAAACCAGTGACCAAGGAACAAAATGAAAAAAAGAAATAGGTGTACTGGAAAGATAAAAGTTCTGGTGGCTTGACTATTTCCAAAAAGCCATCTGCAATTTCTGTTGATCAACTGTGCAGACCATGATAAAAAGAAAAATAAAAAATACCAAATAAACATACCTACACATTACTGATACATTGTTGTGTTTCATATTTACAATTTATTGTGGAAATGATGTTAATATTGTATCTAGCTGAGATCTTGTTATAATCTTTGAGATGTGAATTTTTAATATATCTATTATGCACAGCCACTTGTTGAAAATCTCAAATATATCTAAAATATTATTTCCTATTATGTATCAGGACAAAAAAATCAGTTGATTAAATTCAGCTGTTAAAAAGATTCAAAAGCTTTTCATTGTATGTGTTTAATCCTGGAATAGCTATTATATCATGAATTATATTGGTAGATAACTATTTCATAGAAGTTTAACAGTAGCTTATTTCAAAATCATTTAAAGCTAGCTAAGATGAATTTTGAATAATAATATTCTTATAATATTAACATTCAGTCAACTCAAATAATCACTCTCATCCTCTATTTTTGGATGCTTCATAAAACAGCTATATACTAAATTATGATGTATTACTATTAAAAGAATAAAATGTCATATTCACTTAATACTTGCATCTTAGCTCAAGATCATAATATTGAATAACTGAGTAGCAATTAAATATAAATGATGAAGTAAAATGAAGAATTTCATTAGGAAACTAACATCTTTATCTCTAAACTGAATATTTCTGAAATTGTACTAGAGAAGGGCAGTTGAATGGAGCTTAACCAAATGATGCTCTGACACCCTATTGAACTTGTCCAGATTCATACTCGTAGATTAGGAGGCCAATACGAAGTCAGATCTCACAACTCCAGCAAGATATTTCTGAAACCAAAGTCTCAAAGTATATATCGAGGGATTGGAGATTTGACATACTTATATAATCATACAAATTAAATACGAAGCTTTTAAAAATAAATAGAAGAAAGCGTTTATTTATTCCTAAAAGTAAAACTTCATATCTAGTATCATGTAACCTAAAAGACCGTATCAGATTTTTTCCAAAAAAGGTTACCAAGTGAAATTTTACTTGCCAGATTTTTAGATTTTACACACATTCGAAAACAAAAAAAAATTCATTCCATTTTTTTAAAAAGATTAGGCTATGCATACTTATAATGGAAAAAAAAATCCCTTCAAAACTTCAAACTTTGGCGGTTTAGAAATTAGGTTTTCGTTGTATTAATTGCAAGTGAATTAATTCCTGTGTTGATATCTGCAGTTCCACTTTTTATGGTGTGTATTGTACTAGTTAAATTGAAATATATTCCATGAAGTAGAATTATATTTGTAGTCCTGTTTTTACAATTCATAGTAAATTTTCTAGAGATAATACATTTTTCATGCAAACTTACATGCTGTGCTATATTACTTTAGGCCCATTATCTTGTAATATATCATTTTCATTTACAATTCAGACAGGTGGTTTTAGTACATGATTTTTCTCTCTTAGGATATTAAATATTCATGTTCTATTGAAAAATAGGTTACCCTAGTAAACAGAATGTTTAAGTAGTACATGTACAATAATTGAAAATGACATGGTAGAACAATGAAGATAATCTGTTTCTAAATAATAAATATTTGGGGAAAATTGGAATTTTTAAAAAGAAGATCATAAAACATGGTTATATCAAAAAATAGTTTATCTTCCATGGATTCTAGTTAATTTGTATACCAGTTGATGTCTAAGACAGTTCACTTTGTTAATAATATTACTTAAATTGATTTCATTCTGGAAGTATTAGTGGTAATCTCCATTTCTTTTAATGAAAAATAACCTAGATGCCTGTGAATATAAATATGTTTTCATTATTTTCCTCATTTTTTCTAAATATTTACATTTGCATAAGTATAATTCAGACCAAGCAATATATATCCATTTTAAAACAGATACTTACTATTATGTTAATAAATAATTTTCAGATTTCTAAAGTCTAACTAAGATGCTTTGCTTTTTTTTGTTCTTCATCCTTTCTTCTTTTAGCTGCATCTGACATAACAATATGCCCTCACTATGTGTTCACATTTATAAGAATATCAACCAGAGGATTTGAGTTAAATGTGATTTTTAAAAAGTCAATAGCTGGAGGTATGCATCTTTGGAAGATGACAGTAGATACCCTGTCTGTAGGTTATTGGCTAGCTCACTTTGAAGCTTGGCAATCCCCTTGAAGCTTTCATTTTACATGATCAAATACTTAAGGAGCAGCCTTATTTGCATTTGACTGAGACTATCTGTAATGTGGCAAATGGCATGGAAAACTAGATTGATGCCTGTTCCAAACTGCAAAATTTTTCACATCAGGCTAGAAATTTCATTATTTGTCTACAAAGATAGCAGTTTCAGGTAGGGAGATGGGACAATGTATGTTGTAACAAAATTTTAAAAAGTCATATCACACTAAAATATAGGCTCCGAAGTGTTATGAGGAGCTCAGAGAGTGAACATCGAAACAGGTTATTTACAGACTTGCAATATATATACTGTCCTATGGTATCTACGTTATATAGCCATCCTGTTTAAATTAATTCAAATACTAGATTTTTAATAATAATGTTATTTCAGATTTAAGCATATTTTGTTCATTTGCTTGGATTGTGTGTGTGTAATAAATGTGTCAGCATACACATTTATTGGAGAATTCAGGTTTTATACACAGTATGAAGGTTTTACAACTAGAGCAAGATTATTTCATCTGGAAGATTGCCATTTAAATAACCGAAATCGGTGGAATGACGTCATCAAAACGGCAGCATGAGGTGAGCCTCTGGAAATCTCCCCGAGAATGTACAACAAATTGAAAAACTGTAACTCCACAAAGGACTTCCTGCACAGCAGACAGGCAAGAAGAAGAGGCTCACTACTGAATTCACCTAAAGGCGGGCAAATTGCACGATCAGGGGAGGAGGGAAAGGAGAAGTGCGGAGACTGGGCCGAGTGGGCACAGGACGCAGACCTGGCTCAGTGCTCCGAGCTCGCTGCATCCCGGAACTACCACAGCTGCAGGAGAGGGAAGAACTCGGACTGCTAGGGCTCCGCTTATGGCCCACAGGGCTGAGGGTACATCATATAACACAGCTGAACCCAATGCTCACGGCAGAGACCTTGGAGCAAAGACTGAGGGAAGAAGGCTGAAAACAGTGGTTTAAGCCCTCACTGCCGAGCAGAGAACGGAAGCCTTAGGCACTGAGACTAACCGCCCCCTCCCCACCTGCCTGGTGCTAGAAGCGGAACAGTAGCAGTGTTAGATCAAAACAAGAATATTTGCAGTTCTGAGAACTGTGGTTTGCAGACACAGATTCACAGCCCAACTAGTTCGGGCAAAGGGGAGGGAGCCGTGGAAGCAGGATTGGCTGTGGTGGTGGTAGCCACCATTGCTCTGGGCCACCTCTCACAACTCACTCCGCCGCCGCTGTCCCCACCTATCTGGACAGATCCCTGCAAGAGTAAACAGAGCTGCTGAAACACACGGGCACTGAATCTGATGCAGGAAGAGCTTTGGAACTTCAAAAGCTCTCTGCATCCCCACACAGAAGCAGAACCCTATGACCCAGGAGAACTATTAACAGAGGAGAAGACCGCCTTCCAGGGAATACCCCATTGTGTGAGAAGCTGGAATAGTGCAGAGAAAACATAACACTACAGTGTGAGAGAGAACTAAAAGGCTGCAGTCGGAGACAAAATAAAACATTCTACCAACACATACTAGAAAACAAAAGAAAGACCTCTTCCTATCAACCTGTTGCAGAACGAACTCCTGTAGATGTCTAGGAAGAGAAATAATAAATTATTAATTGTCATGAATAACCAAGACAGCAAGACAGCTCAGAAAGAAAATGAAAAGTCTCCAGAAAATGAACTTAACGATATGGAAATATGTTGCTTAAATGATAGAGAATTCAAGATTGCATTTCTGAAAAGAATTCAATGAGATGCAAGAAAACACAGAAAGGCAGTTTAATGAACTCAGAAACACAATCAAAGAACAACATGAACATTTTACCAAAGAGACAGAAATTTAAAAAAAGAACCAAATAGAATTTCTGGAGATTAAGAACTCAATAGAAGAAATTAAGAATGAAATAGCCGGTTTAGGTAGTAGAGTTGACCAGATGGAGGAAACAATCAGTGATATCAAAGATAGAAATCTGGAAATGACACGGATGGAAGAAGAGACTTGAGACTTAAAAGAAATGAAAGAACTCTACAAGAATTTCTGACTCCATCAGAAAGAGCAATATAAGAATAATGGGCATAACAGAAGGGGAAGAAAGGGAAAAGGGAATAGAGAGTATATTCAAACAAATAATCGATGACAACTTCCTAAACTTGTGGAAAGAACTGGATCCTCAAATCCAAGAAGCAAATAGAACACCTAATTACCTCAACCCCAAGAGGCCTTCTCCAAAGCAGATTGTATTGAAGCTGTCAAAAATCAACAACAAAGAAAGAATCCTCAAGGCAGGCAGGGAAAAGAAGATGGTAACCTACAAAGGAAAAGATTATCATCAGATTTTTCAGCAGAAACTCTACAAGCCAGGAGAGAATGGAACCAAATATTCAAACTATTAAAAGAGAGAAATTATGAGCCAAGAATAATATATCCAGCAAAGATATCCTTTACATATGAAGGAGGAATGAAGACTTTTCCAGACATACAGAAGCTGAGGGAATTTTCTAATACACGACCTGCACTACAAGAAATACTAAACGAGGCTATTCGACCACCATTAAACAGGGACAATTTGTGGCAACCAAAACATAAAAAAGGGGGAGAGTAAAGGCCTGAACTGGAACATGGGAATGGAGAAAGTAAGCATGCTGAAGAAAATGGAATACTCTAAATATCAAAATTTCTTTTACATAAACTTAATGGTAACCGCTCAAAAAAAATCCAGAACTGAAATATATATTGCAATAAAAGAAGATGCAGAGGGAAAAATCATACAATATCACCACACAGAAATAATAGACAACAACAAAAAGGCAAAGAAACAATGGAGACACAGTCTTACCAGAAAACTAAAGATAGAATGATAGGAAATCCCCACATATCAATAATCACCCTAAATGTAAATGGACTGAACTCACCAATAAAAAGGCATAGAGTAGCAGATTGGATCAAAAAACTAATCCCAACCATATGCTGCCTCCGAGAGACACATCTCAGCTGCAAAGACAAGCATAGACTCAAAGTGAAAGGGTGGAAATTGACACTCCAAGCAAATGGTATCCAGAGAAAATCAGATGTAGTCACACTGATATCAGAAGAAACAGACCTCAGGGTGAAAAAGGTAACAAGAGACAAAGATGGGCCTTTCATAATGATAAAGGGGACTATACAACAATACGTACCAGTCATCAATAATTATGCCCTCAATCAGGGAGCACTGAAATATACCAAGCAACTACTAACAGAACTAATGGGAGAAATTGACCAAAACACAATTATACTAGGGGACTTAAATACATCATTGACAGCTATGGATAGATCATCCAAATAGAAAATAAATAATGAAATAGCAGCCCTAAATGACACATTAGATGAAATGGACATAATTGATATTTATAGAGCACTTCATCCTAACACATCAGACTATGCATTTTTTTCTAGTGTACATGGAACATTCTCAAGGATAGACCATATATTGGGACATAAAACTAGCCTCAGCATATTTAAGAAGATTGAAATCATACCAAGCATATTCTCTGATCACAAGGCTTTGAAATTGGATATCAACTAGAAAAAGAAAGCAGGAAAAACCACAATACTTGGAGATTAAACAACATACTCTTAAAGAACGACTGGGTCAAAGAGGAAATTAGAGGGGAGATCAAAAGATACATAGAAACAAATGACAATGAAAAACATCCTACCAAACTTTTTAGGATGCAGCAAAAGCAGTTTTAAGAGGGAAATTCATATCATTACAGGCCTATCTCAAGAAACAAGAAAAATCCTAAATAAATAACCTCACATTACAACTTAAAGAACTAGAAGAAGAAGAACAAATGAAAGCCTAGGTCAGCAGAAGAAAGGAAATAATAAAAATCAGAGCAGAACTAAATGAAATAGAGAACAAAAAGACAATAGAAAAATTAATGTGACAAAGAACTGGTTCTTTGAAAAGATTGACAAAATTGACAAACGCTTGGCTAGATTCACTAAGATAAAAAGAGAGAAGACACTAATAAACAAAATCAGAAATGAAAAAGTGGAAGTTATAACAGATGCCACAGAAATACAAAGGATCATCCAAGAATACTATGAAGGACTACATGCCACCAAATCAATAACCTAGAAGAAATGGACAAGTTCTTAGAAACATATAGCCTTCCTAAGGTGAACCACAAAGAATTGGAAAATCTAGACAGACCAATAACCAGTAACGAAATTGAATCAGTCATCCAAAACCTTCCCAAAAGCAAAAGTCCGGGACCAGATGGCTTCAGTAGTGAATTCTACCAAATCTTCAAAGAGGATCTAATACCAATCCTTCTGAAACTCTTCCAAAAAATCGAAGAAGAGATAGTACTCCCTAACTCATTTTATGAGGCCAACATTACCCTGACACCAAAACCTGGTAAGGACAACACAAAAAAAGAAAACTACAGACCAATATCTCTGATGAATACAGATGCAAAAATCCTAAACAAAATTCTAGCAAATCGAATGCAACAATGCATTAAAAAGATTATTCGTCATGGTCAAGTGGGGTTCATCCCAGGGTCACAAGGATGGTTCAACATCTGCAAATCCATCAATGTGATACACCACATAAACAAAATAAAGGACAAAAATCAGATGATTATATCAATTGATGCAGAAAAAGCATTTGACAAGATATAACATCCATTTATGATTAAAACACTTAATAAAATAGGTATAGAAGGAAAATACCTTAACATAATAAAGGCCATATATGAGAAGCCCCTCAGATCATCTCATAATTAACGGTGAAAAACTGAAGCCCTTTGCTCTATGTTCAGGAACACGACAGGGCTGTCCCCTATCACCTCTGCTTTTCAACATAGTGTTAGAAGTCCTCGTCAGAGCAATCAGGCAAGAGAAAGAAATACAAGAAATTCCCAATCTAAATTGGGAATGAAGAAGTGAAATTGTTACTCTTTGCAGATGACACGATGCTATACATAGAAAACCCTAAAGACTCCACCAAAAAGCTTTTCAAAGCAATCAACAAATACAGTAAAGTTGCCGGCTAAAAAAATCAACGTTCAAAAGTCCATTGCATTCCTATATACTAACAATGAAATCTCAGAAAAAGAAGTGAAAAAAAAAATTCCTTTTGCAATTGCAGCAAAAAAAAAAAAGTAAAATACCTAGGAATAAACTTAACCAAGGATGTGAAAGACCTATATGCTGAAAACTATAAGACATTTTTAAAAGAAATTGAAGAACACACAAAGAAATGGAAAGACATACCGTGCTCATGGATTGGAAGAATCAACATAGTTAAAATGGCCATATGACCCAAAGCAATATACAGATTTAATGCAATCCCCATCAAAATCCCAATGACATTTTTTAAAGAAATAGAACAAAAAATCATCAGATTTGTTTGAAACCACAAAAGACCCCGAATAGCCAAAGCAATCTTAAGAAAAAAGAACATTGCTGGAGGTATCACACTCCTTGACTTTAGCTTGTACTACAGGGCAACAATAATCAAAACAGCATGGTATTGGCAGAAAATCAGACACATAGACCAATGGAATATAATTGAGAACCCAGAAATAAAACCACATAAATATGGTCAGATAATTTTTGACAAAGAAGTAAAACACATACAATGGAGAAAAGACAGCCTCTTCAATAAATGGTGCTGGCAGAATTGGAAAGCCACGTGCAAAAGAATGAAACTGGACTGCTATCTGTCACCATGTACCAAAATTAATTCAAAATGGATCAAAGACTTAAGCATATGACCTGAAACAATAAACCACATAGAAGAAAACATAGGTACTAAACTTATGGACCTTGGGTTCAAAGAGCATTTCATGAATTTGACTCCAAAGGCAAAGAAGTAAAAGCTAAAATAAATGAATGGGACTATGTCAAACTTAAAAGCTTCTGCACAGCAAAAGAAACCATCGAGAAAATAAAGAGGCAATCAACTGAATGGGAAAAGATTTTTGGAAACAGTGCCTCCGTAAGGGCTCATATCCAAAATATACAAGGAACTCATGCAACTCAACGACAAAAAAACAAATTACCCAATTGAGAAATGAGCAAAGGACCTGAAGAGGCATTTCTCCAAAGATAACATACAAATGGCAAATAGACATATGTAAAAATGCTCAACATCACTAATCATCAGAGAAATGCAAATAAAAACCACAATGAGATACCACCTCACACCAGTTAGAGTGGCTATCATCAACAAGACAAACAATAACAAGTGTTGGAGAGGCTGTGGAGAAAAAGGAACCCTCATACACTGTTGGTGGGAATGCAGACTGGTGCAGCCGCTATGGAAGGCAGTGTGGAGGTTCCTCAAAAAATTACAAATAGAATTACCATATGACCCAGCAATCCTCTCCTGGATATCTACCAAAACAATCTGAAAATATTTATACATAAAGACACTTGTACTCCAATGTTCATTGCAGCTCTATTTATGGTGGCCAAGACATGGAAACAATCAAAATGTCCTTCGATAGATGAATGGATAAAGAAGTTGTGGTATATATACACAATGGAATACTATTCGGCGGTAAGAAAACATGAAATAGAACCATTTGTGACAACATGGATGGATCTTGATATTATAATTCTATGCGAAATAAGTCAGACAGAAAAAAGCAGAGAACCATATGATTTCACCGATATGTGGTATATGAACCCAAAACAACAAAAGAACAAGACAAACAAATGAGAAACAAAAACTCATAGATAAGACAATAGTTTAGTGGTTACCAGAGGGTAAGGGGCGTGGGGGGTGGGAGATGAGGGTAAAGGGGATCAAATATATGGTGATGGAAAGAGAACTGACTCTGGGTGGTGAACACACAATGTGATTTATAGATGATGTAATAATACAGAATTGTACACCTGAAATCTATGTAACTTTACTAACAATTGGCACCTCAATAAACTTTAATTAAAAAAAGAAATAACCGTAATAACCAATTCTTTTATGAATTATAATTTATAAACATTATCAATCTTAATTTCAAACAACATACATTATATATGTGTGTGTATATATATATATATATATATATATATATATATATCAAGTAATTCTGCAAGAATCTTTTGTTCTTGGCTAATTTAGTGTATAGAATTTGATGGGTGTGAAATTTTATTTGGGGCTGTTTCATTTTCTCATATACTATTATAATCTTCTGGATTTCTATAATTATTACTTAACATAAATTTATCTAATGTCTAATTTATTTAAACGCTGAAATCCAACTTACGCATATTGAGCTCACTCTCTATATTCACTAAGGAAGGCATTCAAAGAAGCATAAGTATGAGGACCCTGCCATCAAGAAGTTTAAATAGTAGAAAGTGATAAGAATACATTATTATAAAATGTATGCTTTATGCAAGAGTAAATATGAAAAAGACAGAGAGGTATCTGAACTCCATTTCTGAAAATGGAGGGTCTGGAATTAGGTAGTATTCTCTCCTGGCTCTGGACAATGGACAACCAGGAAATAAAATTCAAACCTTTGGCAGTTATAAAAAAGAAAATATGGGAAAGCTAAGGCAAAAGTTCCTAGCAAGTAAATACAGTATAAATAGGCTCTGAAACAAAGAAATAGAAACAGAGAACAGGGTAGAAAAATGTCAAGTATTTTGGAAAAGATATTCAGAAGGATGGAGATGCAGAAATATTTTATGAAAATCGTATGAAAGAACATAAGACCTTTGGCTGCAATTCTAATAATTTAAATCAAAATTATTTTCTACAAATTTCTCAGTAGTTTGCTAAATGAGAGCTGTTAACAATAGTAACATGTTTAATAATTGCAAAAATTATTTAAGTCTATGAAAACGCAGTTCTTTGTAGATTTCATTAATATAATCAAATTTAAGAAGTCAGTAGTTTAAAAGTAATTTTATACCATTAACAAATATGTGTGTTTTAAGTTAACATGACTTGCACACGCATTTCTTTCTTATATCAATATGTCATTCAAAATTGCATCATGTATGGTATGTCAATTTTTGTTTTAAATATATATATATATATATATATATATATATATATATATATATATATATATAGTTTTAAAATTTTTATTAAATTTATTGGGTGACATTGATTAGTAAAATTACATAGATTTCAAGTGTACAATCCTATAATACATTATCTATATATCACATTCTGTGTTCACCACCCAGAGGCAGTTCTTCCATCACCATAAATTTGACCCTTTTTCCCTCTTCTACCATCCCCTCCCCTCTTACCTTACTATATTCTCTGTGAAAGTTAATCTTTGCTAACCTTAAAGGTATATCTCAAAAATGATCTCTATTAAATGGGCCTCCGATTTTTCTATAGTTCACTTCTTTAAGTTCAGTTTAATCATACTTATATATATTCATACAAATATTTTTGAATGACATTTTAAAAACCAAGATGTGCAAATAAATGTTTTAGCATTCTCCCTGAGTTTAACCACACGCCTTACACACGGTAGACCTATGTTGCAGTATCAATGAGGGCATCAGTGATCTGGATGTATAAACAAAGACAATACGGTGTGAACTTGACCTAAATCAATGACAGTGATGAGGGGCAGTGTAGATTTTGAAGAATAAAAGTAAAATTCAACAATATCTTGGTACTGGGTGACAAATCTTACTGGACAATTTCATTTTATTTCAGAGCAAAGAGTGTTTTTGAATAGCAAATATGAACTGGAAACTAGAAATAGGTCTTCTTAAAGATAGAGACCTCCAGAGAGATTTGAATGTGTAAAACCCTCTCCTTTCTTCGTTGGAGTCATTTGATTACTTTCAAAGTTAATAAACCAAGAGATACTTTCCCTCTCTCTCCCTTGGAATAGATTTATTTAATAAATAATCTCTCTCTTCTTTCTCTTCCCCCCAACACCCCCATTTCACAGGGAAGGCAGATGTGCCAGATATATATATATATATATATATATATATATATATATATATGGACTATATATATATATATATATATATAGTCCATATATATATATAGTCCATATATATATATATGGACTATATATATATATATATATATATATAGTCCATATATATATTTATAGTCCATATATATATATATATACACACACATATATATACATATCTCCTAAATTTTGTGGTTCCACTCATATGTGAGTGTGTGTCTTTTTTTACCGAGGTCTGCTTTTTTCATCAAAATTTATAGGGGAGACAATATTCAACAAAAACACATAGGTTTCAAGTGTACAATTCTATCATACATCATCTATGTGTTCACCACCTATAAGAAAAGATAAAGTACTGCCATTTACGACAACATGGATGGATTTTGAGATTATTATGCTAAGTGAAATAAGTCAGAGAGAAAAAGTCGAGAATCATATGACTTCACTCATATGTGGGATATAAAACTGAAGGAAACAAAGGAACAAGACAAACAAAGGAATAAAAATCTTAAAGATACAGGCAACAGTTTAGTGGTTACCAGAAGGTAAGGGGGATGGGGCTGGTAGATGAGGGCAAATGGGGTCAAATATATAGTGATGGAAGGAGAAATGTGGTTCCATTCTTATGATACAACTCCACTGCATGTGCAGGAAACATCTAATCCCTATTTGGGTTATTCTGTGGGAATTTGGGTACTAAGACGATGCTGTAGCGGCTGTTTTTTCTATGAGTAATAAAACAGTGTGTGTCCCTGTGTGCCAATATACGTATATAAAATGATGTCAGGATACTTTGTGAGCTTGCATGCAGGTTAATCTCAGAGTATCCACAGTTGCTAACTTTTCAGTCTGGTAGCAAGGATTAGGTACTGTTAGCGATATACCCACTGGAAGAGGTA